>NW_028247664.1:0-65000 GCF_964263255.1 Lissotriton vulgaris | reverse complement strand
AACATTTAATCTTTTGACTTTAAATGACGGTTGGATGTGAGTTATTACTTTTTCAACTAAAATAAGTGTGTTTAAAGTCATTTCTGTGCCTGAAATTGGTCAAAATTGAAGATTTTGAGTAAGCAAAACTCTGTAAAAATGGCAATTTTGGTCACTGTGAGGGTTTAAAAAGTGGTTATTCAACATGAGGCCCGATCCAAATGACATTTTGAATCATTTTTGGAAGAGTCCAAAAAATCCATTTTCTGATGAAAAACGATGACCCCGGACCAGTCGAACGTTGAAAAAATGGTCAATATTGATGAAATTTTAACATTTAATCTTTTGACTTTAAATGACGGTTGGATTTGAGTTATTACTTTTTCAACTAAAATAAGTGTGTTTAAAGTCATTTCTGTGCCTGAAATTGGTCAAAATTGGAAGATTTTGAGTAAGCAAAACTCTGTAAAAATGGCAATTTTGGTCACTGTGAGGGTTTAAAAAGTGGTTATTCAACATGAGGCCTGATCCAAATGACATTTTGAATCATTTTTGGTAGAGTCCAAAAAATCAATTTTCTGATGAAAAACGATGACCCCGGACCAGTCGAACGTTGAAAAAATGGTCAATATTGATGAAATTTTAACATTTAATCTTTTGACTTTAAATGACGGTTGGATATGAATTATTACTTTTTCAACTAAAATAAGTGTGTTTAAAGTCATTTCTGTGCCTGAAATTGGTCAAATTTGAAGATTTTGAGTAAGCAAAACTCTGTAAAAATGGCAATTTTGGTCACTGTGAGGGTTTAAAAAGTGGTTATTCAACATGAGGCCCGATCCAAATGACATTTTGAATCATTTTTGGAAGAGTCCAAAAAATCCATTTTCTGATGAAAAACGATGACCCCGGACCAGTCGAACGTTGAAAAAATGGTCAATATTGATGAAATTTTAACATTTAATCTTTTGACTTTAAATGACGGTTGGATTTGAGTTATTACTTTTTCAACTAAAATAAGTGTGTTTAAAGTCATTTCTGTGCCTGAAATTGGTCAAAATTGGAAGATTTTGAGTAAGCAAAACTCTGTAAAAATGGCAATTTTGGTCACTGTGAGGGTTTAAAAAGTGGTTATTCAACATGAGGCCTGATCCAAATGACATTTTGAATCATTTTCGGTAGAGTCCAAAAAATCAATTTTCTGATGAAAAACGATGACCCCGGACCAGTCGAACGTTGAAAAAATGGTCAATATTGATGAAATGTTAACATTTAATCTTTTGACTTTAAATGACGGTTGGATATGAATTATTACTTTTTCAACTAAAATAAGTGTGTTTAAAGTCATTTCTGTGCCTGAAATTGGTCAAATTTGAAGATTTTGAGTTAGCAAAACTCTGTAAAAATGGCAATTTTGGTCACTGTGAGGGTTTAAAAAGTGGTTATTCAACATGAGGCCCGATCCAAATGACATTTTGAATCATTTTTGGAAGAGTCCAAAAAATCCATTTTCTGATGAAAAACGATGACCCCGGACCAGTCGAACATTGAAAAAATGGTCAATATTGATGAAATTTTAACATTTAATCTTTTGACTTTAAATGATGGTTGGATGTGAGTTATTACTTTTTCAACTAAAATAAGTGTGTTTAAATTCATTTTTGTGCCTGAAATTGGTCAAAATTGAAGATTTTGAGTAAGCAAAACTCTGTAAAAATGGCAATTTTGGTCACTGTGAGGGTTTAAAAAGTGGTTATTCAACATGAGGCCCGATCCAAATGACATTTTGAATCATTTTTGGTAGAGTCCAAAAAATCAATTTTCTGATGAAAAACGATGACCCCGGACCAGTCGAACGTTGAAAAAATGGTCAATATTGATGACATTGTAACATTTAATCTTTTGACTTTAAATGACGGTTGGATGTGAGTTATTACTTTTTCAACTAAAATAAGTGTGTTTAAAGTCATTTCTGTGCCTGAAATTGGTCAAAATTGGAAGATTTTGAGTAAGCAAAACTCTGTAAAAATGGCAATTTTGGTCACTGTGAGGGTTTAAAAAGTGGTTATTCAACATGAGGCCTGATCCAAATGACATTTTGAATCATTTTTGGTAGACTCCAAAAAATCAATTTTCTGATGAAAAACGATGACCCCGGACCAGTCGAACGTTGAAAAAATGGTCAATATTGATGAAATTTTAACATTTAATCTTTTGACTTTAAATGACGGTTGGATATGAATTATTACTTTTTCAACTAAAATAAGTGTGTTTAAAGTCATTTCTGTGCCTGAAATTGGTCAAATTTGAAGATTTTGAGTAAGCAAAACTCTGTAAAAATGGCAATTTTGGTCACTGTGAGGGTTTATAAAGTGGTTATTCAACATGAGGCCCGATCCAAATGACATTTTGAATCATTTTTGGAAGAGTCCAAAAAATCCATTTTCTGATGAAAAACGATGACCCCGGACCAGTCGAACATTGAAAAAATGGTCAATATTGATGAAATTTTAACATTTAATCTTTTGACTTTAAATGACGGTTGGATGTGAGTTATTACTTTTTCAACTAAAATAAGTGTGTTTAAAGTCATTTCTGTGCCTGAAATTGGTCAAAATTGAAGATTTTGAGTAAGCAAAACTCTGTAAAAATGGCAATTTTGGTCACTGTGAGGGTTTAAAAAGTGGTTATTCAACATGAGGCCCGATCCAAATGACATTTTGAATCATTTTTGGAAGAGTCCAAAAAATCCATTTTCTGATGAAAAACGATGACCCCGGACCAGTCGAACGTTGAAAAAAATGGTCAATATTGATGAAATTTTAACATTTAATCTTTTGACTTTAAATGACGGTTGGATTTGAGTTATTACTTTTTCAACTAAAATAAGTGTGTTTAAAGTCATTTCTGTGCCTGAAATTGGTCAAAAATGGAAGATTTTGAGTAAGCAAAACTCTGTAAAAATGGCAATTTTGGTCACTGTGAGGGTTTAAAAAGTGGTTATTCAACATGAGGCCTGATCCAAATGACATTTTGAATCATTTTTGGTAGAGTCCAAAAAATCCATTTTCTGATGAAAAACGATGACCCCGGACCAGTCGAACGTTGAAAAAATGGTCAATATTGATGAAATTTTAACATTTAATCTTTTGACTTTAAATGACGGTTGGATATGAATTATTACTTTTTCAACTAAAATAAGTGTGTTTAAAGTCATTTCTGTGCCTGAAATTGGTCAAATTTGAAGATTTTGAGTAAGCAAAACTCTGTAAAAATGGCAATTTTGGTCACTGTGAGGGTTTAAAAAGTGGTTATTCAACATGAGGCCCGATCCAAATGACATTTTGAATCATTTTTGGAAGAGTCCAAAAAATCCATTTTCTGATGAAAAACGATGACCCCGGACCAGTCGAACGTTGAAAAAATGGTCAATATTGATGAAATTTTAACATTTAATCTTTTGACTTTAAATGACGGTTGGATTTGAGTTATTACTTTTTCAACTAAAATAAGTGTGTTTAAAGTCATTTCTGTGCCTGAAATTGGTCAAAATTGGAAGATTTTGAGTAAGCAAAACTCTGTAAAAATGGCAATTTTGGTCACTGTGAGGGTTTAAAAAGTGGTTATTCAACATGAGGCCTGATCCAAATGACATTTTGAATCATTTTTGGTAGAGTCCAAAAAATCAATTTTCTGATGAAAAACGATGACCCCGGACCAGTCGAACGTTGAAAAAATGGTCAATATTGATGAAATTTTAACATTTAATCTTTTGACTTTAAATGACGGTTGGATATGAATTATTACTTTTTCAACTAAAATAAGTGTGTTTAAAGTCATTTCTGTGCCTGAAATTGGTCAAATTTGAAGATTTTGAGTAAGCAAAACTCTGTAAAAATGGCAATTTTGGTCACTGTGAGGGTTTAAAAAGTGGTTATTCAACATGAGGCCCGATCCAAATGACATTTTGAATCATTTTTGGAAGAGTCCAAAAAATCCATTTTCTGATGAAAAACGATGACCCCGGACCAGTCGAACGTTGAAAAAATGGTCAATATTGATGAAATTTTAACATTTAATCTTTTGACTTTAAATGACGGTTGGATTTGAGTTATTACTTTTTCAACTAAAATAAGGGTGTTTAAAGTCATTTCTGTGCCTGAAATTGGTCAAAATTGGAAGATTTTGAGTAAGCAAAACTCTGTAAAAATGGCAATTTTGGTCACTGTGAGGGTTTAAAAAGTGGTTATTCAACATGAGGCCTGATCCAAATGACATTTTGAATCATTTTTGGTAGAGTCAAAAAAATCAATTTTCTGATGAAAAACGATGACCCCGGACCAGTCGAACGTTGAAAAAATGGTCAATATTGATGAAATGTTAACATTTAATCTTTTGACTTTAAATGACGGTTGGATATGAATTATTACTTTTTCAACTAAAATAAGTGTGTTTAAAGTCATTTCTGTGCCTGAAATTGGTCAAATTTGAAGATTTTGAGTTAGCAAAACTCTGTAAAAATGGCAATTTTGGTCACTGTGAGGGTTTAAAAAGTGGTTATTCAACATGAGGCCCGATCCAAATGACATTTTGAATCATTTTTGGAAGAGTCCAAAAAATCCATTTTCTGATGAAAAACGATGACCCCGGACCAGTCGAACATTGAAAAAATGGTCAATATTGATGAAATTTTAACATTTAATCTTTTGACTTTAAATGACGGTTGGATGTGAGTTATTACTTTTTCAACTAAAATAAGTGTGTTTAAAGTCATTTCTGTGCCTGAAATTGGTCAAAATTGAAGATTTTGAGTAAGCAAAACTCTGTAAAAATGGCAATTTTGGTCACTGTGAGGGTTTAAAAAGTGGTTATTCAACATGAGGCCCGATCCAAATGACATTTTGAATCATTTTTGGTAGAGTCCAAAAAATCAATTTTCTGATGAAAAACGATGACCCCGGACCAGTCGAACGTTGAAAAAATGGTCAATATTGATGAAATTTTAACATTTAATCTTTTGACTTTAAATGACGGTTGGATGTGAGTTATTACTTTTTCAACTAAAATAAGTGTGTTTAAAGTCATTTCTGTGCCTGAAATTGGTCAAAATTGGAAGATTTTGAGTAAGCAAAACTCTGTAAAAATGGCAATTTTGGTTACTGTGAGGGTTTAAAAAGGTTATTCAACATGAGGCCCGATCCAAATGACATTTTGAATCATTTTTGGAAGAGTCCAAAAAATCCATTTTCTGATGAAAAACGATGACCCCGGACCAGTCGAACATTGAAAAAATGGTCAATATTGATGAAATTTTAACATTTAATCTTTTGACTTTAAATGACGGTTGGATGTGAGTTATTACTTTTTCAACTAAAATAAGTGTGTTTAAAGTCATTTCTGTGCCTGAAACTGGTCAAAATTGAAGATTTTGAGTAAGCAAAACTCTGTAAAAATGGCAATTTTGGTCACTGTGAGGGTTTAAAAAGTGGTTATTCAACATGAGGCCCAATCCAAATGACATTTTGAATCATTTTTGGTAGAGTCCAAAAAATCAATTTTCTGATGAAAAACGATGACCCCGGACCAGTCGAACGTTGAAAAAATGGTCAATATTGATGAAATTTTAACATTTAATCTTTTGACTTTAAATGACGGTTGGATATGAATTATTACTTTTTCAACTAAAATAAGTGTGTTTAAAGTCATTTCTGTGCCTGAAATTGGTCAAATTTGAAGCTTTTGAGTAAGCAAAACTCTGTAAAAATGGCAATTTTGGTCACTGTGAGGGTTTAAAAAGTGGTTATTCAACATGAGGCCCGATCCAAATGACATTTTGAATCATTTTTGGGAAGAGTCCAAAAAATCCATTTTCTGATGAAAAACGATGACCCGGGACCAGTCGAACGTTGAAAAAATGGTCAATATTGATGAAATTTTAACATTTAATCTTTTGACTTTAAATGACGGTTGGATTTGAGTTATTACTTTTTCAACTAAAATAAGTGTGTTTAAAGTCATTTCTGTGCCTGAAATTGGTCAAAATTGGAAGATTTTGAGTAAGCAAAACTCTGTAAAAATGGCAATTTTGGTCACTGTGAGGGTTTAAAAAGTGGTTATTCAACGTGAGGCCTGATCCAAATGACATTTTGAATCATTTTTGGTAGAGTCCAAAAAATCAATTTTCTGATGAAAACGATGACCCCGGACCAGTCGAACGTTGAAAAAATGGTCAATATTGATGAAATTTTAACATTTAATCTTTTGACTTTAAATGACGGTTGGATATGAATTATTACTTTTTCAACTAAAATAAGTGTGTTTAAAGTCATTTCTGTGCCTGAAATTGGTCAAATTTGAAGATTTTGAGTAAGCAAAACTCTGTAAAAATGGCAATTTTGGTCACTGTGAGGGTTTAAAAAAGTGGTTATTCAACATGAGGCCCGATCCAAATGACATTTTGAATCATTTTTGGAAGAGTCCAAAAAATCAATTTTCTGATGAAAAACGATGACCCCGGACCAGTCGAACGTTGAAAAAATGGTCAATATTGATGAAATTTTAACATTTAATCTTTTGACTTTAAATGACGGTTGGATTTGAGTTATTACTTTTTCAACTAAAATAAGTGTGTTTAAAGTCATTTCTGTGCCTGAAATTGGTCAAAATTGGAAGATTTTGAGTAAGCAAAACTCTGTAAAAATGGCAATTTTGGTCACTGTGAGGGTTTAAAAAGTGGTTACTCAACATGAGGCCTGATCCAAATGACATTTTGAATCATTTTTGGTAGAGTCCAAAAAATCAATTTTCTGATGAAAAACGATGACCCCGGACCAGTCGAACGTTGAAAAAATGGTCAATATTGATGAAATTTTAACATTTAATCTTTTGACTTTAAATGACGGTTGGATATGAATTATTACTTTTTCAACTAAAATAAGTGTGTTTAAAGTCATTTCTGTGCCTGAAATTGGTCAAATTTGAAGATTTTGAGTAAGCAAAACTCTGTAAAAATGGCAATTTTGGTCACTGTGAGGGTTTAAAAAGTGGTTATTCAACATGAGGCCCGATCCAAATGACATTTTGAATCATTTTTGGAAGAGTCCAAAAAATCCATTTTCTGATGAAAAACGATGACCCCGGACCAGTCGAACGTTGAAAAAATGGTCAATATTGATGAAATTTTAACATTTAATCTTTTGACTTTAAATGACGGTTGGATTTGAGTTATTACTTTTTCAACTAAAATAAGTGTGTTTAAAGTCATTTCTGTGCCTGAAATTGGTCAAAATTGGAAGATTTTGAGTAAGCAAAACTCTGTAAAAATGGCAATTTTGGTCACTGTGAGGGTTTAAAAAGTGGTTATTCAACATGAGGCCTGATCCAAATGACATTTTGAATCATTTTCGGTAGAGTCCAAAAATCAATTTTCTGATGAAAAACGATGACCCCGGACCAGTCGAACGTTGAAAAAATGGTCAATATTGATGAAATGTTAACATTTAATCTTTTGACTTTAAATGACGGTTGGATATGAATTATTACTTTTTCAACTAAAATAAGTGTGTTTAAAGTCATTCCTGTGCCTGAAATTGGTCAAATTTGAAGATTTTGAGTTAGCAAAACTCTGTAAAAATGGCAATTTTGGTCACTGTGAGGGTTTAAAAAGTGGTTATTCAACATGAGGCCCGATCCAAATGACATTTTGAATAATTTTTGGAAGAGTCCAAAAAATCCATTTTCTGATGAAAAAACAATGACCCCGGACCAGTCGAACATTGAAAAAATGGTCAATATTGATGAAATTTTAACATTTAATCTTTTGACTTTAAATGATGGTTGGATGTGAGTTATTACTTTTTCAACTAAAATAAGTGTGTTTAAAGTCATTTTTGTGCCTGAAATTGGTCAAAATTGAAGATTTTGAGTAAGCAAAACTCTGTAAAAATGGCAATTTTGGTCACTGTGAGGGTTTAAAAAGTGGTTATTCAACATGAGGCCCGATCCAAATGACATTTTGAATCATTTTTGGTAGAGTCCAAAAAATCAATTTTCTGATGAAAAACGATGACCCCGGACCAGTCGAACGTTGAAAAAATGGTCAATATTGATGACATTGTAACATTTAATCTTTTGACTTTAAATGACGGTTGGATGTGAGTTATTACTTTTTCAACTAAAATAAGTGTGTTTAAAGTCATTTCTGTGCCTGAAATTGGTCAAAATTGGAAGATTTTGAGTAAGCAAAACTCTGTAAAAATGGCAATTTTGGTCACTGTGAGGGTTTAAAAAGTGGTTATTCAACATGAGGCCTGATCCAAATGACATTTTGAATCATTTTTGGTAGAGTCCAAAAAATCAATTTTCTGATGAAAAACGATGACCCCGGACCAGTCGAACGTTGAAAAAATGGTCAATATTGATGAAATTTTAACATTTAATCTTTTGACTTTAAATGACGGTTGGATATGAATTATTACTTTTTCAACTAAAATAAGTGTGTTTAAAGTCATTTCTGTGCCTGAAATTGGTCAAATTTGAAGCTTTTGAGTAAGCAAAACTCTGTAAAAATGGCAATTTTGGTCACTGTGAGGGTTTAAAAAGTGGTTATTCAACATGAGGCCCGATCCAAATGACATTTTGAATCATTTTTGGAAGAGTCCAAAAAATCCATTTTCTGATGAAAAACGATGACCCGGGACCAGTCGAACGTTGAAAAAATGGTCAATATTGATGAAATTTTAACATTTAATCTTTTGACTTTAAATGACGGTTGGATTTGAGTTATTACTTTTTCAACTAAAATAAGTGTGTTTAAAGTCATTTCTGTGCCTGAAATTGGTCAAAATTGGAAGATTTTGAGTAAGCAAAACTCTGTAAAAATGGCAATTTTGGTCACTGTGAGGGTTTAAAAAGTGGTTATTCAACATGAGGCCTGATCCAAATGACATTTTGAATCATTTTTGGTAGACTCCAAAAAATCAATTTTCTGATGAAAAACGATGACCCCGGACCAGTCGAACGTTGAAAAAATGGTCAATATTGATGAAATTTTAACATTTAATCTTTTGACTTTAAATGACGGTTGGATATGAATTATTACTTTTTCAACTAAAATAAGTGTGTTTAAAGTCATTTCTGTGCCTGAAATTGGTCAAATTTGAAGATTTTGAGTAAGCAAAACTCTGTAAAAATGGCAATTTTGGTCACTGTGAGGGTTTAAAAAGTGGTTATTCAACATGAGGCCCGATCCAAATGACATTTTGAATCATTTTTGGAAGAGTCCAAAAAATCCATTTTCTGATGAAAAACGATGACCCCGGACCAGTCGAACATTGAGAAAATGGTCAATATTGATGAAATTTTAACATTTAATCTTTTGACTTTAAATGACGGTTGGATGTGAGTTATTACTTTTTCAACTAAAATAAGTGTGTTTAAAGTCATTTCTGTGCCTGAAATTGGTCAAAATTGAAGATTTTGAGTAAGCAAAACTCTGTAAAAATGGCAATTTTGGTCACTGTGAGGGTTTAAAAAGTGGTTATTCAACATGAGGCCCGATCCAAATGACATTTTGAATCATTTTTGGAAGAGTCCAAAAAATCCATTTTCTGATGAAAAACGATGACCCCGGACCAGTCGAACGTTGAAAAAATGGTCAATATTGATGAAATTTTAACATTTAATCTTTTGACTTTAAATGACGGTTGGATTTGAGTTATTACTTTTTCAACTAAAATAAGTGTGTTTAAAGTCATTTCTGTGCCTGAAATTGGTCAAAATTGGAAGATTTTGAGTAAGCAAAACTCTGTAAAAATGGCAAATATGGTCACTGTGAGGGTTTAAAAAGTGGTTATTCAACATGAGGCCCGATCCAAATGACATTTTGAATCATTTTTGGAAGAGTCCAAAAAATCCATTTTCTGATGAAAAACGATGACCCCGGACCAGTCGAACGTTGAAAAAATGGTCAATATTGATGAAATTTTAACATTTAATCTTTTGACTTTAAATGACGGTTGGATTTGAGTTATTACTTTTTCAACTAAAATAAGTGTGTTTAAAGTCATTTCTGTGCCTGAAATTGGTCAAAATTGGAAGATTTTGAGTAAGCAAAACTCTGTAAAAATGGCAATTTTGGTCACTGTGAGGGTTTAAAAAGTGGTTATTCAACGTGAGGCCTGATCCAAATGACATTTTGAATCATTTTTGGTAGAGTCCAAAAAATCAATTTTCTGATGAAAAACGATGACCCCGGACCAGTCGAACGTTGAAAAAATGGTCAATATTGATGAAATTTTAACATTTAATCTTTTGACTTTAAATGACGGTTGGATATGAATTATTACTTTTTCGACTAAAATAAGTGTGTTTAAAGTCATTTCTGTGCCTGAAATTGGTCAAATTTGAAGATTTTGAGTAAGCAAAACTCTGTAAAAATGGCAATTTTGGTCACTGTGAGGGTTTAAAAAGTGGTTATTCAACATGAGGCCCGATCCAAATGACATTTTGAATCATTTTTGGAAGAGTCCAAAAAATCCATTTTCTGATGAAAAACGATGACCCCGGACCAGTCGAACATTGAGAAAATGGTCAATATTGATGAAATTTTAACATTTAATCTTTTGACTTTAAATGACGGTTGGATGTGAGTTATTACTTTTTCAACTAAAATAAGTGTGTTTAAAGTCATTTCTGTGCCTGAAATTGGTCAAAATTGAAGATTTTGAGTAAGCAAAACTCTGTAAAAATGGCAATTTTGGTCACTGTGAGGGTTTAAAAAGTGGTTATTCAACATGAGGCCCGATCCAAATGACATTTTGAATCATTTTTGGAAGAGTCCAAAAAATCCATTTTCTGATGAAAAACGATGACCCCGGACCAGTCGAACGTTGAAAAAATGGTCAATATTGATGAAATTTTAACATTTAATCTTTTGACTTTAAATGACGGTTGGATTTGAGTTATTACTTTTTCAACTAAAATAAGTGTGTTTAAAGTCATTTCTGTGCCTGAAATTGGTCAAAATTGGAAGATTTTGAGTAAGCAAAACTCTGTAAAAATGGCAATTTTGGTCACTGTGAGGGTTTAAAAAGTGGTTATTCAACATGAGGCCTGATCCAAATGACATTTTGAATCATTTTTGGTAGAGTCCAAAAAATCAATTTTCTGATGAAAAACGATGACCCCGGACCAGTCGAACGTTGAAAAAATGGTCAATATTGATGAAATTTTAACATTTAATCTTTTGACTTTAAATGACGGTTGGATATGAATTATTACTTTTTCAACTAAAATAAGTGTGTTTAAAGTCATTTCTGTGCCTGAAATTGGTCAAATTTGAAGATTTTGAGTAAGCAAAACTCTGTAAAAATGGCAAATATGGTCACTGTGAGGGTTTAAAAAGTGGTTATTCAACATGAGGCCCGATCCAAATGACATTTTGAATCATTTTTGGAAGAGTCCAAAAAATCCATTTTCTGATGAAAAACGATGACCCCGGACCAGTCGAACGTTGAAAAAATGGTCAATATTGATGAAATTTTAACATTTAATCTTTTGACTTTAAATGACGGTTGGATTTGAGTTATTACTTTTTCAACTAAAATAAGTGTGTTTAAAGTCATTTCTGTGCCTGAAATTGGTCAAAATTGGAAGATTTTGAGTAAGCAAAACTCTGTAAAAATGGCAATTTTGGTCACTGTGAGGGTTTAAAAAGTGGTTATTCAACGTGAGGCCTGATCCAAATGACATTTTGAATCATTTTTGGTAGAGTCCAAAAAATCAATTTTCTGATGAAAAACGATGACCCCGGACCAGTCGAACGTTGAAAAAATGGTCAATATTGATGAAATTTTAACATTTAATCTTTTGACTTTAAATGACGGTTGGATATGAATTATTACTTTTTCAACTAAAATAAGTGTGTTTAAAGTCATTTCTGTGCCTGAAATTGGTCAAATTTGAAGATTTTGAGTAAGCAAAACTCTGTAAAAATGGCAATTTTGGTCACTGTGAGGGTTTAAAAAGTGGTTATTCAACATGAGGCCCGATCCAAATGACATTTTGAATCATTTTTGGAAGAGTCCAAAAAATCCATTTTCTGATGAAAAACGATGACCCCGGACCAGTCGAACATTGAGAAAATGGTCAATATTGATGAAATTTTAACATTTAATCTTTTGACTTTAAATGACGGTTGGATTTGAGTTATTACTTTTTCAACTAAAATAAGTGTGTTTAAAGTCATTTCTGTGCCTGAAATTGGTCAAAATTGGAAGATTTTGAGTAAGCAAAACTCTGTAAAAATGGCAATTTTGGTCACTGTGAGGGTTTAAAAAGTGGTTATTCAACATGAGGCCTGATCCAAATGACATTTTGAATCATTTTTGGTAGAGTCCAAAAAATCAATTTTCTGATGAAAAACGATGACCCCGGACCAGTCGAACGTTGAAAAAATGGTCAATATTGATGAAATTTTAACATTTAATCTTTTGACTTTAAATGACGGTTGGATTTGAGTTATTACTTTTTCAACTAAAATAAGTTTGTTTAAAGTCATTTCTGTGCCTGAAATTGGTCAAAATTGGAAGATTTTGAGTAAGCAAAACTCTGTAAAAATGGCAATTTTGGTCACTGTGAGGGTTTAAAAAGTGGTTATTCAACATGAGGCCTGATCCAAATGACATTTTGAATCATTTTCGGTAGAGTCCAAAAAATCAATTTTCTGATGAAAAACGATGACCCCGGACCAGTCGAACGTTGAAAAAATGGTCAATATTGATGAAATGTTAACATTTAATCTTTTGACTTTAAATGACGGTTGGATATGAATTATTACTTTTTCAACTAAAATAAGTGTGTTTAAAGTCATTTCTGTGCCTGAAATTGGTCAAATTTGAAGATTTTGAGTTAGCAAAACTCTGTAAAAATGGCAATTTTGGTCACTGTGAGGGTTTAAAAAGTGGTTATTCAACATGAGGCCCGATCCAAATGACATTTTGAATCATTTTTGGAAGAGTCCAAAAAATCCATTTTCTGATGAAAAACGATGACCCCGGACCAGTCGAACATTGAAAAAATGGTCAATATTGATGAAATTTTAACATTTAATCTTTTGACTTTAAATGATGGTTGGATGTGAGTTATTACTTTTTCAACTAAAATAAGTGTGTTTAAAGTCATTTTTGTGCCTGAAATTGGTCAAAATTGAAGATTTTGAGTAAGCAAAACTCTGTAAAAATGGCAATTTTGGTCACTGTGAGGGTTTAAAAAGTGGTTATTCAACATGAGGCCCGATCCAAATGACATTTTGAATCATTTTTGGTAGAGTCCAAAAAATCAATTTTCTGATGAAAAACGATGACCCCGGACCAGTCGAACGTTGAAAAAATGGTCAATATTGATGACATTGTAACATTTAATCTTTTGACTTTAAATGACGGTTGGATGTGAGTTATTACTTTTTCAACTAAAATAAGTGTGTTTAAAGTCATTTCTGTGCCTGAAATTGGTCAAAATTGGAAGATTTTGAGTAAGCAAAACTCTGTAAAAATGGCAATTTTGGTCACTGTGAGGGTTTAAAAAGTGGTTATTCAACATGAGGCCTGATCCAAATGACATTTTGAATCATTTTTGGTAGACTCCAAAAAATCAATTTTCTGATGAAAAACGATGACCCCGGACCAGTCGAACGTTGAAAAAATGGTCAATATTGATGAAATTTTAACATTTAATCTTTTGACTTTAAATGACGGTTGGATATGAATTATTACTTTTTCAACTAAAATAAGTGTGTTTAAAGTCATTTCTGTGCCTGAAATTGGTCAAATTTGAAGATTTTGAGTAAGCAAAACTCTGTAAAAATGGCAATTTTGGTCACTGTGAGGGTTTATAAAGTGGTTATTCAACATGAGGCCCGATCCAAATGACATTTTGAATCATTTTTGGAAGAGTCCAAAAAATCCATTTTCTGATGAAAAACGATGACCCCGGACCAGTCGAACATTGAAAAAATGGTCAATATTGATGAAATTTTAACATTTAATCTTTTGACTTTAAATGACGGTTGGATGTGAGTTATTACTTTTTCAACTAAAATAAGTGTGTTTAAAGTCATTTCTGTGCCTGAAATTGGTCAAAATTGAAGATTTTGAGTGAGCAAAACTCTGTAAAAATGGCAATTTTGGTCACTGTGAGGGTTTAAAAAGTGGTTATTCAACATGAGGCCCGATCCAAATGACATTTTGAATCATTTTTGGAAGAGTCCAAAAAATCCATTTTCTGATGAAAAACGATGACCCCGGACCAGTCGAACGTTGAAAAAAATGGTCAATATTGATGAAATTTTAACATTTAATCTTTTGACTTTAAATGACGGTTGGATTTGAGTTATTACTTTTTCAACTAAAATAAGTGTGTTTAAAGTCATTTCTGTGCCTGAAATTGGTCAAAAATGGAAGATTTTGAGTAAGCAAAACTCTGTAATAATGGCAATTTTGGTCACTGTGAGGGTTTAAAAAGTGGTTATTCAACATGAGGCCTGATCCAAATGACATTTTGAATCATTTTTGGTAGAGTCCAAAAAATCAATTTTCTGATGAAAAACGATGACCCCGGACCAGTCGAACGTTGAAAAAATGGTCAATATTGATGAAATTTTAACATTTAATCTTTTGACTTTAAATGACGGTTGGATTTGAGTTATTACTTTTTCAACTAAAATAAGTGTGTTTAAAGTCATTTCTGTGCCTGAAATTGGTCAAAATTGGAAGATTTTGAGTAAGCAAAACTCTGTAAAAATGGCAATTTTGGTCACTGTGAGGGTTTAAAAAGTGGTTATTCAACATGAGGCCTGATCCAAATGACATTTTGAATCATTTTTGGTAGAGTCCAAAAAATCAATTTTCTGATGAAAAACGATGACCCCGGACCAGTCGAACATTGAAAAAATGGTCAATATTGATGAAATGTTAACATTTAATCTTTTGACTTTAAATGACGGTTGGATATGAATTATTACTTTTTCAACTAAAATAAGTGTGTTTAAAGTCATTTCTGTGCCTGAAATTGGTCAAATTTGAAGATTTTGAGTTAGCAAAACTCTGTAAAAATGGCAATTTTGGTCACTGTGAGGGTTTAAAAAGTGGTTATTCAACATGAGGCCCGATCCAAATGACATTTTGAATCATTTTTGGAAGAGTCCAAAAAATCCATTTTCTGATGAAAAACGATGACCCCGGACCAGTCGAACGTTGAAAAAATGGTCAATATTGATGAAATTTTAACATTTAATCTTTTGACTTTAAATGACGGTTGGATTTGAGTTATTACTTTTTCAACTAAAATAAGTGTGTTTAAAGTCATTTCTGTGCCTGAAATTGGTCAAAATTGGAAGATTTTGAGTAAGCAAAACTCTGTAAAAATGGCAATTTTGGTCACTGTGAGGGTTTAAAAAGTGGTTATTCAACATGAGGCCTGATCCAAATGACATTTTGAATCATTTTTGGTAGAGTCCAAAAAATCAATTTTCTGATGAAAAACGATGACCCCGGACCAGTCGAACGTTGAAAAAATGGTCAATATTGATGAAATTTTAACATTTAATCTTTTGACTTTAAATGACGGTTGGATATGAATTATTACTTTTTCAACTAAAATAAGTGTGTTTAAAGTCATTTCTGTGCCTGAAATTGGTCAAATTTGAAGATTTTGAGTAAGCAAAACTCTGTAAAAATGGCAATTTTGGTCACTGTGAGGGTTTAAAAAGTGGTTATTCAACATGAGGCCCGATCCAAATGACATTTTGAATCATTTTTGGAAGAGTCCAAAAAATCCATTTTCTGATGAAAAACGATGACCCCGGACCAGTCGAACGTTGAAAAAATGGTCAATATTGATGAAATTTTAACATTTAATCTTTTGACTTTAAATGACGGTTGGATTTGAGTTATTACTTTTTCAACTAAAATAAGTGTGTTTAAAGTCATTTCTGTGCCTGAAATTGGTCAAAATTGGAAGATTTTGAGTAAGCAAAACTCTGTAAAAATGGCAATTTTGGTCACTGTGAGGGTTTAAAAAGTGGTTATTCAACATGAGGCCTGATCCAAATGACATTTTGAATCATTTTCGGTAGAGTCCAAAAAATCAATTTTCTGATGAAAAACGATGACCCCGGACCAGTCGAACGTTGAAAAAATGGTCAATATTGATGAAATGTTAACATTTAATCTTTTGACTTTAAATGACGGTTGGATATGAATTATTACTTTTTCAACTAAAATAAGTGTGTTTAAAGTCATTTCTGTGCCTGAAATTGGTCAAATTTGAAGATTTTGAGTTAGCAAAACTCTGTAAAAATGGCAATTTTGGTCACTGTGAGGGTTTAAAAAGTGGTTATTCAACATGAGGCCCGATCCAAATGACATTTTGAATCATTTTTGGAAGAGTCCAAAAAATCCATTTTCTGATGAAAAACGATGACCCCGGACCAGTCGAACATTGAAAAAATGGTCAATATTGATGAAATTTTAACATTTAATCTTTTGACTTTAAATGATGGTTGGATGTGAGTTATTACTTTTTCAACTAAAATAAGTGTGTTTAAATTCATTTTTGTGCCTGAAATTGGTCAAAATTGAAGATTTTGAGTAAGCAAAACTCTGTAAAAATGGCAATTTTGGTCACTGTGAGGGTTTAAAAAGTGGTTATTCAACATGAGGCCCGATCCAAATGACATTTTGAATCATTTTTGGTAGAGTCCAAAAAATCAATTTTCTGATGAAAAACGATGACCCCGGACCAGTCGAACGTTGAAAAAATGGTCAATATTGATGACATTGTAACATTTAATCTTTTGACTTTAAATGACGGTTGGATGTGAGTTATTACTTTTTCAACTAAAATAAGTGTGTTTAAAGTCATTTCTGTGCCTGAAATTGGTCAAAATTGGAAGATTTTGAGTAAGCAAAACTCTGTAAAAATGGCAATTTTGGTCACTGTGAGGGTTTAAAAAGTGGTTATTCAACATGAGGCCTGATCCAAATGACATTTTGAATCATTTTTGGTAGACTCCAAAAAATCAATTTTCTGATGAAAAACGATGACCCCGGACCAGTCGAACGTTGAAAAAATGGTCAATATTGATGAAATTTTAACATTTAATCTTTTGACTTTAAATGACGGTTGGATATGAATTATTACTTTTTCAACTAAAATAAGTGTGTTTAAAGTCATTTCTGTGCCTGAAATTGGTCAAATTTGAAGATTTTGAGTAAGCAAAACTCTGTAAAAATGGCAATTTTGGTCACTGTGAGGGTTTATAAAGTGGTTATTCAACATGAGGCCCGATCCAAATGACATTTTGAATCATTTTTGGAAGAGTCCAAAAAATCCATTTTCTGATGAAAAACGATGACCCCGGACCAGTCGAACATTGAAAAAATGGTCAATATTGATGAAATTTTAACATTTAATCTTTTGACTTTAAATGACGGTTGGATGTGAGTTATTACTTTTTCAACTAAAATAAGTGTGTTTAAAGTCATTTCTGTGCCTGAAATTGGTCAAAATTGAAGATTTTGAGTAAGCAAAACTCTGTAAAAATGGCAATTTTGGTCACTGTGAGGGTTTAAAAAGTGGTTATTCAACATGAGGCCCGATCCAAATGACATTTTGAATCATTTTTGGAAGAGTCCAAAAAATCCATTTTCTGATGAAAAACGATGACCCCGGACCAGTCGAACGTTGAAAAAAATGGTCAATATTGATGAAATTTTAACATTTAATCTTTTGACTTTAAATGACGGTTGGATTTGAGTTATTACTTTTTCAACTAAAATAAGTGTGTTTAAAGTCATTTCTGTGCCTGAAATTGGTCAAAAATGGAAGATTTTGAGTAAGCAAAACTCTGTAAAAATGGCAATTTTGGTCACTGTGAGGGTTTAAAAAGTGGTTATTCAACATGAGGCCTGATCCAAATGACATTTTGAATCATTTTTGGTAGAGTCCAAAAAATCCATTTTCTGATGAAAAACGATGACCCCGGACCAGTCGAACGTTGAAAAAATGGTCAATATTGATGAAATTTTAACATTTAATCTTTTGACTTTAAATGACGGTTGGATATGAATTATTACTTTTTCAACTAAAATAAGTGTGTTTAAAGTCATTTCTGTGCCTGAAATTGGTCAAATTTGAAGATTTTGAGTAAGCAAAACTCTGTAAAAATGGCAATTTTGGTCACTGTGAGGGTTTAAAAAGTGGTTATTCAACATGAGGCCCGATCCAAATGGCATTTTGAATCATTTTTGGAAGAGTCCAAAAAATCCATTTTCTGATGAAAAACGATGACCCCGGACCAGTCGAACGTTGAAAAAATGGTCAATATTGATGAAATTTTAACATTTAATCTTTTGACTTTAAATGACGGTTGGATTTGAGTTATTACTTTTTCAACTAAAATAAGTGTGTTTAAAGTCATTTCTGTGCCTGAAATTGGTCAAAATTGGAAGATTTTGAGTAAGCAAAACTCTGTAAAAATGGCAATTTTGGTCACTGTGAGGGTTTAAAAAGTGGTTATTCAACATGAGGCCTGATCCAAATGACATTTTGAATCATTTTTGGTAGAGTCCAAAAAATCAATTTTCTGATGAAAAACGATGACCCCGGACCAGTCGAACGTTGAAAAAATGGTCAATATTGATGAAATTTTAACATTTAATCTTTTGACTTTAAATGACGGTTGGATATGAATTATTACTTTTTCAACTAAAATAAGTGTGTTTAAAGTCATTTCTGTGCCTGAAATTGGTCAAATTTGAAGATTTTGAGTAAGCAAAACTCTGTAAAAATGGCAATTTTGGTCACTGTGAGGGTTTAAAAAGTGGTTATTCAACATGAGGCCCGATCCAAATGACATTTTGAATCATTTTTGGAAGAGTCCAAAAAATCCATTTTCTGATGAAAAACGATGACCCCGGACCAGTCGAACGTTGAAAAAATGGTCAATATTGATGAAATTTTAACATTTAATCTTTTGACTTTAAATGACGGTTGGATTTGAGTTATTACTTTTTCAACTAAAATAAGGGTGTTTAAAGTCATTTCTGTGCCTGAAATTGGTCAAAATTGGAAGATTTTGAGTAAGCAAAACTCTGTAAAAATGGCAATTTTGGTCACTGTGAGGGTTTAAAAAGTGGTTATTCAACATGAGGCCTGATCCAAATGACATTTTGAATCATTTTTGGTAGAGTCAAAAAAATCTATTTTCTGATGAAAAACGATGACCCCGGACCAGTCGAACGTTGAAAAAATGGTCAATATTGATGAAATGTTAACATTTAATCTTTTGACTTTAAATGACGGTTGGATATGAATTATTACTTTTTCAACTAAAATAAGTGTGTTTAAAGTCATTTCTGTGCCTGAAATTGGTCAAATTTGAAGATTTTGAGTTAGCAAAACTCTGTAAAAATGGCAATTTTGGTCACTGTGAGGGTTTAAAAAGTGGTTATTCAACATGAGGCCCGATCCAAATGACATTTTGAATCATTTTTGGAAGAGTCCAAAAAATCCATTTTCTGATGAAAAACGATGACCCCGGACCAGTCGAACATTGAAAAAATGGTCAATATTGATGAAATTTTAACATTTAATCTTTTGACTTTAAATGACGGTTGGATGTGAGTTATTACTTTTTCAACTAAAATAAGTGTGTTTAAAGTCATTTCTGTGCCTGAAATTGGTCAAAATTGAAGATTTTGAGTAAGCAAAACTCTGTAAAAATGGCAATTTTGGTCACTGTGAGGGTTTAAAAAGTGGTTATTCAACATGAGGCCCGATCCAAATGACATTTTGAATCATTTTTGGTAGAGTCCAAAAAATCAATTTTCTGATGAAAAACGATGACCCCGGACCAGTCGAACGTTGAAAAAATGGTCAATATTGATGAAATTTTAACATTTAATCTTTTGACTTTAAATGACGGTTGGATGTGAGTTATTACTTTTTCAACTAAAATAAGTGTGTTTAAAGTCATTTCTGTGCCTGAAATTGGTCAAAATTGGAAGATTTTGAGTAAGCAAAACTCTGTAAAAATGGCAATTTTGGTTACTGTGAGGGTTTAAAAAGGTTATTCAACATGAGGCCCGATCCAAATGACATTTTGAATCATTTTTGGAAGAGTCCAAAAAATCCATTTTCTGATGAAAAACGATGACCCCGGACCAGTCGAACATTGAAAAAATGGTCAATATTGATGAAATTTTAACATTTAATCTTTTGACTTTAAATGACGGTTGGATGTGAGTTATTACTTTTTCAACTAAAATAAGTGTGTTTAAAGTCATTTCTGTGCCTGAAACTGGTCAAAATTGAAGATTTTGAGTAAGCAAAACTCTGTAAAAATGGCAATTTTGGTCACTGTGAGGGTTTAAAAAGTGGTTATTCAACATGAGGCCCAATCCAAATGACATTTTGAATCATTTTTGGTAGAGTCCAAAAAATCAATTTTCTGATGAAAAACGATGACCCCGGACCAGTCGAACGTTGAAAAAATGGTCAATATTGATGAAATTTTAACATTTAATCTTTTGACTTTAAATGACGGTTGGATATGAATTATTACTTTTTCAACTAAAATAAGTGTGTTTAAAGTCATTTCTGTGCCTGAAATTGGTCAAATTTGAAGCTTTTGAGTAAGCAAAACTCTGTAAAAATGGCAATTTTGGTCACTGTGAGGGTTTAAAAAGTGGTTATTCAACATGAGGCCCGATCCAAATGACATTTTGAATCATTTTTGGAAGAGTCCAAAAAATCCATTTTCTGATGAAAAACGATGACCCGGGACCAGTCGAACGTTGAAAAAATGGTCAATATTGATGAAATTTTAACATTTAATCTTTTGACTTTAAATGACGGTTGGATTTGAGTTATTACTTTTTCAACTAAAATAAGTGTGTTTAAAGTCATTTCTGTGCCTGAAATTGGTCAAAATTGGAAGATTTTGAGTAAGCAAAACTCTGTAAAAATGGCAATTTTGGTCACTGTGAGGGTTTAAAAAGTGGTTATTCAACGTGAGGCCTGATCCAAATGACATTTTGAATCATTTTTGGTAGAGTCCAAAAAATCAATTTTCTGATGAAAAACGATGACCCCGGACCAGTCGAACGTTGAAAAAATGGTCAATATTGATGAAATTTTAACATTTAATCTTTTGACTTTAAATGACGGTTGGATATGAATTATTACTTTTTCAACTAAAATAAGTGTGTTTAAAGTCATTTCTGTGCCTGAAATTGGTCAAATTTGAAGATTTTGAGTAAGCAAAACTCTGTAAAAATGGCAATTTTGGTCACTGTGAGGGTTTAAAAAGTGGTTATTCAACATGAGGCCCGATCCAAATGACATTTTGAATCATTTTTGGAAGAGTCCAAAAAATCAATTTTCTGATGAAAAACGATGACCCCGGACCAGTCGAACATTGAAAAAATGGTCAATATTGATCAAATTTTAACATTTAATCTTTTGACTTTAAATGACGGTTGGATGTGAGTTATTACTTTTTCAACTAAAATAAGTGTGTTTAAAGTCATTTCTGTGCCTGAAATTGGTCAAAATTGAAGATTTTGAGTAAGCAAAACTCTGTAAAAATGGCAATTTTGGTCACTGTGAGGGTTTAAAAAGTGGTTATTCAACATGAGGCCCGATCCAAATGACATTTTGAATCATTTTTGGAAGAGTCCAAAAAATCCATTTTCTGATGAAAAACGATGACCCCGGACCAGTCGAACGTTGAAAAAATGGTCAATATTGATGAAATTTTAACATTTAATCTTTTGACTTTAAATGACGGTTGGATTTGAGTTATTACTTTTTCAACTAAAATAAGTGTGTTTAAAGTCATTTCTGTGCCTGAAATTGGTCAAAATTGGAAGATTTTGAGTAAGCAAAACTCTGTAAAAATGGCAATTTTGGTCACTGTGAGGGTTTAAAAAGTGGTTACTCAACATGAGGCCTGATCCAAATGACATTTTGAATCATTTTTGGTAGAGTCCAAAAAATCAATTTTCTGATGAAAAACGATGACCCCGGACCAGTCGAACGTTGAAAAAATGGTCAATATTGATGAAATTTTAACATTTAATCTTTTGACTTTAAATGACGGTTGGATATGAATTATTACTTTTTCAACTAAAATAAGTGTGTTTAAAGTCATTTCTGTGCCTGAAATTGGTCAAATTTGAAGATTTTGAGTAAGCAAAACTCTGTAAAAATGGCAATTTTGGTCACTGTGAGGGTTTAAAAAGTGGTTATTCAACATGAGGCCCGATCCAAATGACATTTTGAATCATTTTTGGAAGAGTCCAAAAAATCCATTTTCTGATGAAAAACGATGACCCCGGACCAGTCGAACGTTGAAAAAATGGTCAATATTGATGAAATTTTAACATTTAATCTTTTGACTTTAAATGACGGTTGGATTTGAGTTATTACTTTTTCAACTAAAATAAGTGTGTTTAAAGTCATTTCTGTGCCTGAAATTGGTCAAAATTGGAAGATTTTGAGTAAGCAAAACTCTGTAAAAATGGCAATTTTGGTCACTGTGAGGGTTTAAAAAGTGGTTATTCAACATGAGGCCTGATCCAAATGACATTTTGAATCATTTTCGGTAGAGTCCAAAAAATCAATTTTCTGATGAAAAACGATGACCCCGGACCAGTCGAACGTTGAAAAAATGGTCAATATTGATGAAATGTTAACATTTAATCTTTTGACTTTAAATGACGGTTGGATATGAATTATTACTTTTTCAACTAAAATAAGTGTGTTTAAAGTCATTTCTGTGCCTGAAATTGGTCAAATTTGAAGATTTTGAGTTAGCAAAACTCTGTAAAAATGGCAATTTTGGTCACTGTGAGGGTTTAAAAAGTGGTTATTCAACATGAGGCCCGATCCAAATGACATTTTGAATAATTTTTGGAAGAGTCCAAAAAATCCATTTTCTGATGAAAAACAATGACCCCGGACCAGTCGAACATTGAAAAAATGGTCAATATTGATGAAATTTTAACATTTAATCTTTTGACTTTAAATGATGGTTGGATGTGAGTTATTACTTTTTCAACTAAAATAAGTGTGTTTAAAGTCATTTTTGTGCCTGAAATTGGTCAAAATTGAAGATTTTGAGTAAGCAAAACTCTGTAAAAATGGCAATTTTGGTCACTGTGAGGGTTTAAAAAGTGGTTATTCAACATGAGGCCCGATCCAAATGACATTTTGAATCATTTTTGGTAGAGTCCAAAAAATCAATTTTCTGATGAAAAACGATGACCCCGGACCAGTCGAACGTTGAAAAAATGGTCAATATTGATGACATTGTAACATTTAATCTTTTGACTTTAAATGACGGTTGGATGTGAGTTATTACTTTTTCAACTAAAATAAGTGTGTTTAAAGTCATTTCTGTGCCTGAAATTGGTCAAAATTGGAAGATTTTGAGTAAGCAAAACTCTGTAAAAATGGCAATTTTGGTCACTGTGAGGGTTTAAAAAGTGGTTATTCAACATGAGGCCTGATCCAAATGACATTTTGAATCATTTTTGGTAGAGTCCAAAAAATCAATTTTCTGATGAAAAACGATGACCCCGGACCAGTCGAACGTTGAAAAAATGGTCAATATTGATGAAATTTTGACATTTAATCTTTTGACTTTAAATGACGGTTGGATATGAATTATTACTTTTTCAACTAAAATAAGTGTGTTTAAAGTCATTTCTGTGCCTGAAATTGGTCAAATTTGAAGCTTTTGAGTAAGCAAAACTCTGTAAAAATGGCAATTTTGGTCACTGTGAGGGTTTAAAAAGTGGTTATTCAACATGAGGCCCGATCCAAATGACATTTTGAATCATTTTTGGAAGAGTCCAAAAAATCCATTTTCTGATGAAAAACGATGACCCGGGACCAGTCGAACGTTGAAAAAATGGTCAATATTGATGAAATTTTAACATTTAATCTTTTGACTTTAAATGACGGTTGGATTTGAGTTATTACTTTTTCAACTAAAATAAGTGTGTTTAAAGTCATTTCTGTGCCTGAAATTGGTCAAAATTGGAAGATTTTGAGTAAGCAAAACTCTGTAAAAATGGCAATTTTGGTCACTGTGAGGGTTTAAAAAGTGGTTATTCAACGTGAGGCCTGATCCAAATGACATTTTGAATCATTTTTGGTAGAGTCCAAAAAATCAATTTTCTGATGAAAAACGATGACCCCGGACCAGTCGAACGTTGAAAAAATGGTCAATATTGATGAAATTTTAACATTTAATCTTTTGACTTTAAATGACGGTTGGATATGAATTATTACTTTTTCAACTAAAATAAGTGTGTTTAAAGTCATTTCTGTGCCTGAAATTGGTCAAAATTGGAAGATTTTGAGTAAGCAAAACTCTGTAAAAATGGCAATTTTGGTCACTGTGAGGGTTTAAAAAGTGGTTATTCAACATGAGGCCTGATCCAAATGACATTTTGAATCATTTTTGGTAGAGTCCAAAAAATCAATTTTCTGATGAAAAACGATGACCCCGGACCAGTCCAACGTTGAAAAAATGGTCAATATTGATGAAATTTTAACATTTAATCTTTTGACTTTAAATGACGGTTGGATATGAATTATTACTTTTTCAACTAAAATAAGTGTGTTTAAAGTCATTTCTGTGCCTGAAATTGGTCAAATTTGAAGATTTTGAGTAAGCAAAACTCTGTAAAAATGGCAATTTTGGTCACTGTGAGGGTTTAAAAAGTGGTTATTCAACATGAGGCCCGATCCAAATGACATTTTGAATCATTTTTGGAAGAGTCCAAAAAATCCATTTTCTGATGAAAAACGATGACCCCGGACCAGTCGAACATTGAGAAAATGGTCAATATTGATGAAATTTTAACATTTAATCTTTTGACTTTAAATGACGGTTGGATGTGAGTTATTACTTTTTCAACTAAAATAAGTGTGTTTAAAGTCATTTCTGTGCCTGAAATTGGTCAAAATTGAAGATTTTGAGTAAGCAAAACTCTGTAAAAATGGCAATTTTGGTCACTGTGAGGGTTTAAAAAGTGGTTATTCAACATGAGGCCCGATCCAAATGACATTTTGAATCATTTTTGGAAGAGTCCAAAAAATCCATTTTCTGATGAAAAACGATGACCCCGGACCAGTCGAACGTTGAAAAAATGGTCAATATTGATGAAATTTTAACATTTAATCTTTTGACTTTAAATGACGGTTGGATTTGAGTTATTACTTTTTCAACTAAAATAAGTGTGTTTAAAGTCATTTCTGTGCCTGAAATTGGTCAAAATTGGAAGATTTTGAGTAAGCAAAACTCTGTAAAAATGGCAAATATGGTCACTGTGAGGGTTTAAAAAGTGGTTATTCAACATGAGGCCCGATCCAAATGACATTTTGAATCATTTTTGGAAGAGTCCAAAAAATCAATTTTCTGATGAAAAACGATGACCCCGGACCAGTCGAACGTTGAAAAAATGGTCAATATTGATGAAATTTTAACATTTAATCTTTTGACTTTAAATGACGGTTGGATTTGAGTTATTACTTTTTCAACTAAAATAAGTGTGTTTAAAGTCATTTCTGTGCCTGAAATTGGTCAAAATTGGAAGATTTTGAGTAAGCAAAACTCTGTAAAAATGGCAATTTTGGTCACTGTGAGGGTTTAAAAAGTGGTTATTCAACGTGAGGCCTGATCCAAATGACATTTTGAATCATTTTTGGTAGAGTCCAAAAAATCAATTTTCTGATGAAAAACGATGACCCCGGACCAGTCGAACGTTGAAAAAATGGTCAATATTGATGAAATTTTAACATTTAATCTTTTGACTTTAAATGACGGTTGGATATGAATTATTACTTTTTCGACTAAAATAAGTGTGTTTAAAGTCATTTCTGTGCCTGAAATTGGTCAAATTTGAAGATTTTGAGTAAGCAAAACTCTGTAAAAATGGCAATTTTGGTCACTGTGAGGGTTTAAAAAGTGGTTATTCAACATGAGGCCCGATCCAAATGACATTTTGAATCATTTTTGGAAGAGTCCAAAAAATCCATTTTCTGATGAAAAACGATGACCCCGGACCAGTCGAACATTGAGAAAATGGTCAATATTGATGAAATTTTAACATTTAATCTTTTGACTTTAAATGACGGTTGGATGTGAGTTATTACTTTTTCAACTAAAATAAGTGTGTTTAAAGTCATTTCTGTGCCTGAAATTGGTCAAAATTGAAGATTTTGAGTAAGCAAAACTCTGTAAAAATGGCAATTTTGGTCACTGTGAGGGTTTAAAAAGTGGTTATTCAACATGAGGCCCGATCCAAATGACATTTTGAATCATTTTTGGAAGAGTCCAAAAAATCCATTTTCTGATGAAAAACGATGACCCCGGACCAGTCGAACGTTGAAAAAATGGTCAATATTGATGAAATTTTAACATTTAATCTTTTGACTTTAAATGACGGTTGGATTTGAGTTATTACTTTTTCAACTAAAATAAGTGTGTTTAAAGTCATTTCTGTGCCTGAAATTGGTCAAAATTGGAAGATTTTGAGTAAGCAAAACTCTGTAAAAATGGCAATTTTGGTCACTGTGAGGGTTTAAAAAGTGGTTATTCAACATGAGGCCTGATCCAAATGACATTTTGAATCATTTTTGGTAGAGTCCAAAAAATCAATTTTCTGATGAAAAACGATGACCCCGGACCAGTCGAACGTTGAAAAAATGGTCAATATTGATGAAATTTTAACATTTAATCTTTTGACTTTAAATGACGGTTGGATATGAATTATTACTTTTTCAACTAAAATAAGTGTGTTTAAAGTCATTTCTGTGCCTGAAATTGGTCAAATTTGAAGATTTTGAGTAAGCAAAACTCTGTAAAAATGGCAAATATGGTCACTGTGAGGGTTTAAAAAGTGGTTATTCAACATGAGGCCCGATCCAAATGACATTTTGAATCATTTTTGGAAGAGTCCAAAAAATCCATTTTCTGATGAAAAACGATGACCCCGGACCAGTCGAACGTTGAAAAAATGGTCAATATTGATGAAATTTTAACATTTAATCTTTTGACTTTAAATGACGGTTGGATTTGAGTTATTACTTTTTCAACTAAAATAAGTGTGTTTAAAGTCATTTCTGTGCCTGAAATTGGTCAAAATTGGAAGATTTTGAGTAAGCAAAACTCTGTAAAAATGGCAATTTTGGTCACTGTGAGGGTTTAAAAAGTGGTTATTCAACGTGAGGCCTGATCCAAATGACATTTTGAATCATTTTTGGTAGAGTCCAAAAAATCAATTTTCTGATGAAAAACGATGACCCCGGACCAGTCGAACGTTGAAAAAATGGTCAATATTGATGAAATTTTAACATTTAATCTTTTGACTTTAAATGACGGTTGGATATGAATTATTACTTTTTCAACTAAAATAAGTGTGTTTAAAGTCATTTCTGTGCCTGAAATTGGTCAAATTTGAAGATTTTGAGTAAGCAAAACTCTGTAAAAATGGCAATTTTGGTCACTGTGAGGGTTTAAAAAGTGGTTATTCAACATGAGGCCCGATCCAAATGACATTTTGAATCATTTTTGGAAGAGTCCAAAAAATCCATTTTCTGATGAAAAACGATGACCCCGGACCAGTCGAACATTGAGAAAATGGTCAATATTGATGAAATTTTAACATTTAATCTTTTGACTTTAAATGACGGTTGGATTTGAGTTATTACTTTTTCAACTAAAATAAGTGTGTTTAAAGTCATTTCTGTGCCTGAAATTGGTCAAAATTGGAAGATTTTGAGTAAGCAAAACTCTGTAAAAATGGCAATTTTGGTCACTGTGAGGGTTTAAAAAGTGGTTATTCAACATGAGGCCTGATCCAAATGACATTTTGAATCATTTTTGGTAGAGTCCAAAAAATCAATTTTCTGATGAAAAACGATGACCCCGGACCAGTCGAACGTTGAAAAAATGGTCAATATTGATGAAATTTTAACATTTAATCTTTTGACTTTAAATGACGGTTGGATTTGAGTTATTACTTTTTCAACTAAAATAAGTTTGTTTAAAGTCATTTCTGTGCCTGAAATTGGTCAAAATTGGAAGATTTTGAGTAAGCAAAACTCTGTAAAAATGGCAATTTTGGTCACTGTGAGGGTTTAAAAAGTGGTTATTCAACATGAGGCCTGATCCAAATGACATTTTGAATCATTTTCGGTAGAGTCCAAAAAATCAATTTTCTGATGAAAAACGATGACCCCGGACCAGTCGAACGTTGAAAAAATGGTCAATATTGATGAAATGTTAACATTTAATCTTTTGACTTTAAATGACGGTTGGATATGAATTATTACTTTTTCAACTAAAATAAGTGTGTTTAAAGTCATTTCTGTGCCTGAAATTGGTCAAATTTGAAGATTTTGAGTTAGCAAAACTCTGTAAAAATGGCAATTTTGGTCACTGTGAGGGTTTAAAAAGTGGTTATTCAACATGAGGCCCGATCCAAATGACATTTTGAATCATTTTTGGAAGAGTCCAAAAAATCCATTTTCTGATGAAAAACGATGACCCCGGACCAGTCGAACATTGAAAAAATGGTCAATATTGATGAAATTTTAACATTTAATCTTTTGACTTTAAATGATGGTTGGATGTGAGTTATTACTTTTTCAACTAAAATAAGTGTGTTTAAAGTCATTTTTGTGCCTGAAATTGGTCAAAATTGAAGATTTTGAGTAAGCAAAACTCTGTAAAAATGGCAATTTTGGTCACTGTGAGGGTTTAAAAAGTGGTTATTCAACATGAGGCCCGATCCAAATGACATTTTGAATCATTTTTGGTAGAGTCCAAAAAATCAATTTTCTGATGAAAAACGATGACCCCGGACCAGTCGAACGTTGAAAAAATGGTCAATATTGATGACATTGTAACATTTAATCTTTTGACTTTAAATGACGGTTGGATGTGAGTTATTACTTTTTCAACTAAAATAAGTGTGTTTAAAGTCATTTCTGTGCCTGAAATTGGTCAAAATTGGAAGATTTTGAGTAAGCAAAACTCTGTAAAAATGGCAATTTTGGTCACTGTGAGGGTTTAAAAAGTGGTTATTCAACATGAGGCCTGATCCAAATGACATTTTGAATCATTTTTGGTAGACTCCAAAAAATCAATTTTCTGATGAAAAACGATGACCCCGGACCAGTCGAACGTTGAAAAAATGGTCAATATTGATGAAATTTTAACATTTAATCTTTTGACTTTAAATGACGGTTGGATATGAATTATTACTTTTTCAACTAAAATAAGTGTGTTTAAAGTCATTTCTGTGCCTGAAATTGGTCAAATTTGAAGATTTTGAGTAAGCAAAACTCTGTAAAAATGGCAATTTTGGTCACTGTGAGGGTTTATAAAGTGGTTATTCAACATGAGGCCCGATCCAAATGACATTTTGAATCATTTTTGGAAGAGTCCAAAAAATCCATTTTCTGATGAAAAACGATGACCCCGGACCAGTCGAACATTGAAAAAATGGTCAATATTGATGAAATTTTAACATTTAATCTTTTGACTTTAAATGACGGTTGGATGTGAGTTATTACTTTTTCAACTAAAATAAGTGTGTTTAAAGTCATTTCTGTGCCTGAAATTGGTCAAAATTGAAGATTTTGAGTAAGCAAAACTCTGTAAAAATGGCAATTTTGGTCACTGTGAGGGTTTAAAAAGTGGTTATTCAACATGAGGCCCGATCCAAATGACATTTTGAATCATTTTTGGAAGAGTCCAAAAAATCCATTTTCTGATGAAAAACGATGACCCCGGACCAGTCGAACGTTGAAAAAAATGGTCAATATTGATGAAATTTTAACATTTAATCTTTTGACTTTAAATGACGGTTGGATTTGAGTTATTACTTTTTCAACTAAAATAAGTGTGTTTAAAGTCATTTCTGTGCCTGAAATTGGTCAAAAATGGAAGATTTTGAGTAAGCAAAACTCTGTAAAAATGGCAATTTTGGTCACTGTGAGGGTTTAAAAAGTGGTTATTCAACATGAGGCCTGATCCAAATGACATTTTGAATCATTTTTGGTAGAGTCCAAAAAATCAATTTTCTGATGAAAAACGATGACCCCGGACCAGTCGAACGTTGAAAAAATGGTCAATATTGATGAAATTTTAACATTTAATCTTTTGACTTTAAATGACGGTTGGATATGAATTATTACTTTTTCAACTAAAATAAGTGTGTTTAAAGTCATTTCTGTGCCTGAAATTGGTCAAATTTGAAGATTTTGAGTAAGCAAAACTCTGTAAAAATGGCAATTTTGGTCACTGTGAGGGTTTAAAAAGTGGTTATTCAACATGAGGCCCGATCCAAATGACATTTTGAATCATTTTTGGAAGAGTCCAAAAAATCAATTTTCTGATGAAAAACGATGCCCCCCTACCAGTCGAACGTTGAAAAAATGGTCAATATTGATGAAATTTTAACATTTAATCTTTTGACTTTAAATGACGGTTGGATTTGAGTTATTACTTTTTCAACTAAAATAAGTGTGTTTAAAGTCATTTCTGTGCCTGAAATTGGTCAAAATTGGAAGATTTTGAGTAAGCAAAACTCTGTAAAAATGGCAATTTTGGTCACTGTGAGGGTTTAAAAAGTGGTTATTCAACATGAGGCCTGATCCAAATGACATTTTGAATCATTTTTGGTAGAGTCCAAAAAATCAATTTTCTGATGAAAAACGATGACCCCGGACCAGTCGAACATTGAAAAAATGGTCAATATTGATGAAATGTTAACATTTAATCTTTTGACTTTAAATGACGGTTGGATATGAATTATTACTTTTTCAACTAAAATAAGTGTGTTTAAAGTCATTTCTGTGCCTGAAATTGGTCAAATTTGAAGATTTTGAGTTAGCAAAACTCTGTAAAAATGGCAATTTTGGTCACTGTGAGGGTTTAAAAAGTGGTTATTCAACATGAGGCCCGATCCAAATGACATTTTGAATCATTTTTGGAAGAGTCCAAAAAATCCATTTTCTGATGAAAAACGATGACCCCGGACCAGTCGAACGTTGAAAAAATGGTCAATATTGATGAAATTTTAACATTTAATCTTTTGACTTTAAATGACGGTTGGATTTGAGTTATTACTTTTTCAACTAAAATAAGTGTGTTTAAAGTCATTTCTGTGCCTGAAATTGGTCAAAATTGGAAGATTTTGAGTAAGCAAAACTCTGTAAAAATGGCAATTTTGGTCACTGTGAGGGTTTAAAAAGTGGTTATTCAACATGAGGCCTGATCCAAATGACATTTTGAATCATTTTTGGTAGAGTCCAAAAAATCAATTTTCTGATGAAAAACGATGACCCCGGACCAGTCGAACGTTGAAAAAATGGTCAATATTGATGAAATTTTAACATTTAATCTTTTGACTTTAAATGACGGTTGGATATGAATTATTACTTTTTCAACTAAAATAAGTGTGTTTAAAGTCATTTCTGTGCCTGAAATTGGTCAAATTTGAAGATTTTGAGTAAGCAAAACTCTGTAAAAATGGCAATTTTGGTCACTGTGAGGGTTTAAAAAGTGGTTATTCAACATGAGGCCCGATCCAAATGACATTTTGAATCATTTTTGGAAGAGTCCAAAAAATCCATTTTCTGATGAAAAACGATGACCCCGGACCAGTCGAACGTTGAAAAAATGGTCAATATTGATGAAATTTTAACATTTAATCTTTTGACTTTAAATGACGGTTGGATTTGAGTTATTACTTTTTCAACTAAAATAAGTGTGTTTAAAGTCATTTCTGTGCCTGAAATTGGTCAAAATTGGAAGATTTTGAGTAAGCAAAACTCTGTAAAAATGGCAATTTTGGTCACTGTGAGGGTTTAAAAAGTGGTTATTCAACATGAGGCCTGATCCAAATGACATTTTGAATCATTTTCGGTAGAGTCCAAAAAATCAATTTTCTGATGAAAAACGATGACCCCGGACCAGTCAAACGTTGAAAAAATGGTCAATATTGATGAAATGTTAACATTTAATCTTTTGACTTTAAATGACGGTTGGATATGAATTATTACTTTTTCAACTAAAATAAGTGTGTTTAAAGTCATTTCTGTGCCTGAAATTGGTCAAATTTGAAGATTTTGAGTTAGCAAAACTCTGTAAAAATGGCAATTTTGGTCACTGTGAGGGTTTAAAAAGTGGTTATTCAACATGAGGCCCGATCCAAATGACATTTTGAATCATTTTTGGAAGAGTCCAAAAAATCCATTTTCTGATGAAAAACGATGACCCCGGACCAGTCGAACATTGAAAAAATGGTCAATATTGATGAAATTTTAACATTTAATCTTTTGACTTTAAATGATGGTTGGATGTGAGTTATTACTTTTTCAACTAAAATAAGTGTGTTTAAAGTCATTTTTGTGCCTGAAATTGGTCAAAATTGAAGATTTTGAGTAAGCAAAACTCTGTAAAAATGGCAATTTTGGTCACTGTGAGGGTTTAAAAAGTGGTTATTCAACATGAGGCCCGATCCAAATGACATTTTGAATCATTTTTGGTAGAGTCCAAAAAATCAATTTTCTGATGAAAAACGATGACCCCGGACCAGTCGAACGTTGAAAAAATGGTCAATATTGATGACATTGTAACATTTAATCTTTTGACTTTAAATGACGGTTGGATGTGAGTTATTACTTTTTCAACTAAAATAAGTGTGTTTAAAGTCATTTCTGTGCCTGAAATTGGTCAAAATTGGAAGATTTTGAGTAAGCAAAACTCTGTAAAAATGGCAATTTTGGTCACTGTGAGGGTTTAAAAAGTGGTTATTCAACATGAGGCCTGATCCAAATGACATTTTGAATCATTTTTGGTAGAGTCCAAAAAATCAATTTTCTGATGAAAAACGATGACCCCGGACCAGTCGAACGTTGAAAAAATGGTCAATATTGATGAAATTTTAACATTTAATCTTTTGACTTTAAATGACGGTTGGATATGAATTATTACTTTTTCAACTAAAATAAGTGTGTTTAAAGTCATTTCTGTGCCTGAAATTGGTCAAATTGGAAGATTTTGAGTAAGCAAAACTCTGTAAAAATGGCAATTTTGGTCACTGTGAGGGTTTAAAAAGTGGTTATTCAACATGAGGCCCGATCCAAATGACATTTTGAATCATTTTTGGAAGAGTCCAAAAAATCCATTTTCTGATGAAAAACGATGACCCCGGACCAGTCGAACGTTGAAAAAATGGTCAATATTGATGAAATTTTAACATTTAATCTTTTGACTTTAAATGACGGTTGGATATGAATTATTACTTTTTCAACTAAAATAAGTGTGTTTAAAATCATTTCTGTGCCTGAAATTGGTCAAATTTGAAGATTTTGAGTAAGCAAAACTCTGTAAAAATGGCAATTTTGGTCACTGTGAGGGTTTAAAAAGTGGTTATTCAACATGAGGCCCGATCCAAATGACATTTTGAATCATTTTTGGAAGAGTCCAAAAAATCCATTTTCTGATGAAAAACGATGACCCCGGACCAGTCGAACGTTGAAAAAATGGTCAATATTGATGAAATTTTAACATTTAATCTTTTGACTTTAAATGACGGTTGGATATGAATTATTACTTTTTCAACTAAAATAAGTGTGTTTAAAATCATTTCTGTGCCTGAAATTGGTCAAATTTGAAGATTTTGAGTAAGCAAAACTCTGTAAAAATGGCAATTTTGGTCACTGTGAGGGTTTAAAAAGTGGTTATTCAACATGAGGCCCGATCCACATGACATTTTGAATCATTTTTGGAAGAGTCCAAAAAATCCATTTTCTGATGAAAAACGATGACCCCGGACCAGTCGAACGTTGAAAAAATGGTCAATATTGATGAAATTTTAACATTTAATCTTTTGACTTTAAATGACGGTTGGATATGAATTATTACTTTTTCAACTAAAATAAGTGTGTTTAAAATCATTTCTGTGCCTGAAATTGGTCAAATTTGAAGATTTTGAGTAAGCAAAACTCTGTAAAAATGGCAATTTTGGTCACTGTGAGGGTTTAAAAAGTGGTTATTCAACATGAGGCCGCGATCCAAATTTGAATCATTTTTGGTAGAGTCCAAAAAATCAATTTTCTGATGAAAAACGATGACCCCGGACCAGTCGAACGTTGAAAAAATGGTCAATATTGATTAAATTTAACATTTAATCTTTTGACTTTAAATGATGGTTGGATATGAATTATTACTTTTTCAACTAAAATAAGTGTGTTTAAAGTCATTTCTGTGCCTGAAATTGGTCAAATTTGAAGCTTTTGAGTAAGCAAAACTCTGTAAAAATGGCAATTTTGGTCACTGTGAGGGTTTAAAAAGTGGTTATTCAACATGAGGCCCGATCCAAATGACATTTTGAATCATTTTTGGAAGAGTCCAAAAAATCCATTTTCTGATGAAAAACGATGACCCCGGACCAGTCGAACGTTGAAAAAATGGTCAATATTGATGAAATTTTAACATTTAATCTTTTGACTTTAAATGACGGTTGGATTTGAGGTATTACTTTTTCAACTAAAATAAGTGTGTTTAAAGTCATTTCTGTGCCTGAAATTGGTCAAAATTGAAGATTTTGAGTAAGCAAAACTCTGTAAAAATGGCAATTTTGGTCACTGTGAGGGTTTAAAAAGTGGTTATTCAACATGAGGCCCGATCCAAATGACATTTTGAATCATTTTTGGAAGAGTCCAAAAAATCCATTTTCTGATGAAAAACGATGACCCCGGACCAGTCGAACGTTGAAAAAATGGTCAATATTGATGAAATTTTAACATTTAATCTTTTGACTTTAAATGACGGTTGGATTTGAGTTATTACTTTTTCAACTAAAATAAGTGTGTTTAAAGTCATTTCTGTGCCTGAAATTGGTCAAAATTGAAGATTTTGAGTAAGCAAAACTCTGTAAAAATGGCAATTTTGGTCACTGTGAGGGTTTAAAAAGTGGTTATTCAACATGAGGCCCGATCCAAATGACATTCTGAATAATTTTTGGTAGAGTGCAAAAAATCAATTTTCTGATGAAAAACGATGACCCCGGACCAGTCGAACGTTGAAAAAATGGTCAATATTGATGAAATTTTAACATTTAATCTTTTGACTTTAAATGACGGTTGGATGTGAGTTATTGCTTTTTCAACTAAAATAAGTGTGTTTAAAGTCATTTCTGTGCCTGAAATTGGTCAAAATTTGAAGCTTTTGAGTAAGCAAAACTCTGTAAAAATGGCAATTTTGGTCACTGTGAGGGTTTAAAAAGTGGTTATTCAACATGAGGCCCGATCCAAATGACATTTTGAATCATTTTTGGAAGAGTCCAAAAAATCCATTTTCTGATGAAAAACGATGACCCCGGACCAGTCGAACATTGAAAAAATGGTCAATATTGATGAAATTTTAACATTTAATCTTTTGACTTTAAATGACGGTTGGATGTGAGTTATTACTTTTTCAACTAAAATAAGTGTGTTTAAAGTCATTTCTGTGCCTGAAATTGGTCAAAATTGAAGATTTTGAGTAAGCAAAACTCTGTAAAAATGGCAATTTTGGTCACTGTGAGGGTTTAAAAAGTGGTTATTCAACATGAGGCCCGATCCAAATGACATTTTGAATCATTTTTGGTAGAGTGCAAAAAATCAATTTTCTGATGAAAAACGATGACCCCGGACCAGTCGAACGTTGAAAAAATGGTCAATATTGCTGAAATTTTAACATTTAATCTTTTGACTTTAAATGACGGTTGGATGTGAGTTATTACTTTTTCAACTAAAATAAGTGTGTTTAAAGTCATTTCTGTGCCTGAAATTGGTCAAAATTGGAAGATTTTGAGTAAGCAAAACTCTGTAAAAATGGCAATTTTGGTCACTGTGAGGGTTTAAAAAGTGGTTATTCAACATGAGGCCTGGTCCAAATGACATTTTGAATCATTTTTGGTAGAGTCCAAAAAATCAATTTTCTGATGAAAAACGATGACCCCGGACCAGTCGAACGTTGAAAAAATGGTCAATATTGATTAAATTTTAACATTTAATCTTTTGACTTTAAATGATGGTTGGATATGAATTATTACTTTTTCAACTAAAATAAGTGTGTTTAAAGTCATTTCTGTGCCTGAAATTGGTCAAATTTGAAGCTTTTGAGTAAGCAAAACTCTGTAAAAATGGCAATTTTGGTCACTGTGAGGGTTTAAAAAGTGGTTATTCAACATGAGGCCCGATCCAAATGACATTTTGAATCATTTTTGGAAGAGTCCAAAAAATCCATTTTCTGATGAAAAACGATGACCCCGGACCAGTCGAACGTTGAAAAAATGGTCAATATTGATGAAATTTTAACATTTAATCTTTTGACTTTAAATGACGGTTGGATGTGAGTTATTACTTTTTCAACTAAAATAAGTGTGTTTAAAGTCATTTCTGTGCCTGAAATTGGTCAAAATTTGAAGCTTTTGAGTAAGCAAAACTCTGTAAAAATGGCAATTTTGGTCACTGTGAGGGTTTAAAAAGTGGTTATTCAACATGAGGCCCGATCCAAATGACATTTTGAATCATTTTTGGAAGAGTCCAAAAAATCCATTTTCTGATGAAAAACGATGACCCCGGACCAGTCGAACGTTGAAAAAATGGTCAATATTGATGAAATTTTAACATTTAATCTTTTGACTTTAAATGACGGTTGGATTTGAGGTATTACTTTTTCAACTAAAATGAGTGTGTTTAAAGTCATTTCTGTGCCTGAAATTGGTCAAAATTGAAGATTTTGAGTAAGCAAAACTCTGTAAAAATGGCAATTTTGGTCACTGTGAGGGTTTAAAAAGTGGTTATTCAACATGAGGCCCGATCCAAATGACATTTTGAATCATTTTTGGTAGAGTGCAAAAAATCAATTTTCTGATGAAAAACGATGACCCCGGACCAGTCGAACGTTGAAAAAATGGTCAATATTGCTGAAATTTTAACATTTAATCTTTTGACTTTAAATGACGGTTGGATTTGAGTTATTACTTTTTCAACTAAAATAAGTGTGTTTAGTCATTTCTGTGCCTGAAATTGGTCAAAATTGGAAGATTTTGAGTAAGCAAAACTCTGTAAAAATGGCAATTTTGGTCACTGTGAGGGTTTAAAAAGTGGTTATTCAACATGAGGCCTGATCCAAATGACATTTTGAATCATTTTTGGTAGAGTCCAAAAAATCAATTTTCTGATGAAAAACGATGACCCCGGACCAGTCGAACGTTGAAAAAATGGTCAATATTGATTAAATTTAACATTTAATCTTTTGACTTTAAATGATGGTTGGATATGAATTATTACTTTTTCAACTAAAATAAGTGTGTTTAAAGTCATTTCTGTGCCTGAAATTGGTCAAATTTGAAGCTTTTGAGTAAGCAAAACTCTGTAAAAATGGCAATTTTGGTCACTGTGAGGGTTTAAAAAGTGGTTATTCAACATGAGGCCCGATCCAAATGACATTTTGAATCATTTTTGGAAGAGTCCAAAAAATCCATTTTCTGATGAAAAACGATGACCCCGGACCAGTCGAACGTTGAAAAAATGGTCAATATTGATGAAATTTTAACATTTAATCTTTTGACTTTAAATGACGGTTGGATTTGAGGTATTACTTTTTCAACTAAAATAAGTGTGTTTAAAGTCATTTCTGTGCCTGAAATTGGTCAAAATTGAAGATTTTGAGTAAGCAAAACTCTGTAAAAATGGCAATTTTGGTCACTGTGAGGGTTTAAAAAGTGGTTATTCAACATGAGGCCCGATCCAAATGACATTTTGAATCATTTTTGGAAGAGTCCAAAAAATCCATTTTCTGATGAAAAACGATGACCCCGGACCAGTCGAACGTTGAAAAAATGGTCAATATTGATGAAATTTTAACATTTAATCTTTTGACTTTAAATGACGGTTGGATTTGAGTTATTACTTTTTCAACTAAAATAAGTGTGTTTAAAGTCATTTCTGTGCCTGAAATTGGTCAAAATTGAAGATTTTGAGTAAGCAAAACTCTGTAAAAATGGCAATTTTGGTCACTGTGAGGGTTTAAAAAGTGGTTATTCAACATGAGGCCCGATCCAAATGACATTCTGAATAATTTTTGGTAGAGTGCAAAAAATCAATTTTCTGATGAAAAACGATGACCCCGGACCAGTCGAACGTTGAAAAAATGGTCAATATTGATGAAATTTTAACATTTAATCTTTTGACTTTAAATGACGGTTGGATGTGAGTTATTGCTTTTTCAACTAAAATAAGTGTGTTTAAAGTCATTTCTGTGCCTGAAATTGGTCAAAATTTGAAGCTTTTGAGTAAGCAAAACTCTGTAAAAATGGCAATTTTGGTCACTGTGAGGGTTTAAAAAGTGGTTATTCAACATGAGGCCCGATCCAAATGACATTTTGAATCATTTTTGGAAGAGTCCAAAAAATCCATTTTCTGATGAAAAACGATGACCCCGGACCAGTCGAACATTGAAAAAATGGTCAATATTGATGAAATTTTAACATTTAATCTTTTGACTTTAAATGACGGTTGGATGTGAGTTATTACTTTTTCAACTAAAATAAGTGTGTTTAAAGTCATTTCTGTGCCTGAAATTGGTCAAAATTGAAGATTTTGAGTAAGCAAAACTCTGTAAAAATGGCAATTTTGGTCACTGTGAGGGTTTAAAAAGTGGTTATTCAACATGAGGCCCGATCCAAATGACATTTTGAATCATTTTTGGTAGAGTCCAAAAAATCAATTTTCTGATGAAAAACGATGACCCCGGACCAGTCGAACGTTGAAAAAATGGTCAATATTGATGAAATTTTAACATTTAATCTTTTGACTTTAAATGACGGTTGGATATGAATTATTACTTTTTCAACTAAAATAAGTGTGTTTAAAGTCATTTCTGTGCCTGAAATTGGTCAAAATTTGAAGCTTTTGAGTAAGCAAAACTCTGTAAAAATGGCAATTTTGGTCACTGTGAGGGTTTAAAAAGTGGTTATTCAACATGAGGCCCGATCCAAATGACATTTTGAATCATTTTTGGAAGAGTCCAAAAAATCCATTTTCTGATGAAAAACGATGACCCCGGACCAGTCGAACGTTGAAAAAATGGTCAATATTGATGAAATTTTAACATTTAATCTTTTGACTTTAAATGACGGTTGGATTTGAGGTATTACTTTTTCAACTAAAATAAGTGTGTGTAAAGTCATTTCTGTGCCTGAAATTGGTCAAAATTGAAGATTTTGAGTAAGCAAAACTCTGTAAAAATGGCAATTTTGGTCACTGTGAGGGTTTAAAAAGTGGTTATTCAACATGAGGCCCGATCCAAATGACATTTTGAATCATTTTTGGTAGAGTGCAAAAAATCAATTTTCTGATGAAAAACGATGACCCCGGACCAGTCGAACGTTGAAAAAATGGTCAATATTGCTGAAATTTTAACATTTAATCTTTTGACTTTAAATGACGGTTGGATGTGAGTTATTACTTTTTCAACTAAAATAAGTGTGTTTAAAGTCATTTCTGTGCCTGAAATTGGTCAAAATTGGAAGATTTTGAGTAAGCAAAACTCTGTAAAAATGGCAATTTTGGTCACTGTGAGGGTTTAAAAAGTGGTTATTCAACATGAGGCCTGGTCCAAATGACATTTTGAATCATTTTTGGTAGAGTCCAAAAAATCAATTTTCTGATGAAAAACGATGACCCCGGACCAGTCGAACGTTGAAAAAATGGTCAATATTGATTAAATTTTAACATTTAATCTTTTGACTTTAAATGATGGTTGGATATGAATTATTACTTTTTCAACTAAAATAAGTGTGTTTAAAGTCATTTCTGTGCCTGAAATTGGTCAAATTTGAAGCTTTTGAGTAAGCAAAACTCTGTAAAAATGGCAATTTTGGTCACTGTGAGGGTTTAAAAAGTGGTTATTCAACATGAGGCCCGATCCAAATGACATTTTGAATCATTTTTGGAAGAGTCCAAAAAATCCATTTTCTGATGAAAAACGATGACCCCGGACCAGTCGAACGTTGAAAAAATGGTCAATATTGATGAAATTTTAACATTTAATCTTTTGACTTTAAATGACGGTTGGATGTGAGTTATTACTTTTTCAACTAAAATAAGTGTGTTTAAAGTCATTTCTGTGCCTGAAATTGGTCAAAATTTGAAGCTTTTGAGTAAGCAAAACTCTGTAAAAATGGCAATTTTGGTCACTGTGAGGGTTTAAAAAGTGGTTATTCAACATGAGGCCCGATCCAAATGACATTTTGAATCATTTTTGGAAGAGTCCAAAAAATCCATTTTCTGATGAAAAACGATGACCCCGGACCAGTCGAACGTTGAAAAAATGGTCAATATTGATGAAATTTTAACATTTAATCTTTTGACTTTAAATGACGGTTGGATTTGAGGTATTACTTTTTCAACTAAAATGAGTGTGTTTAAAGTCATTTCTGTGCCTGAAATTGGTCAAAATTGAAGATTTTGAGTAAGCAAAACTCTGTAAAAATGGCAATTTTGGTCACTGTGAGGGTTTAAAAAGTGGTTATTCAACATGAGGCCCGATCCAAATGACATTTTGAATCATTTTTGGTAGAGTGCAAAAAATCAATTTTCTGATGAAAAACGATGACCCCGGACCAGTCGAACGTTGAAAAAATGGTCAATATTGCTGAAATTTTAACATTTAATCTTTTGACTTTAAATGACGGTTGGATTTGAGTTATTACTTTTTCAACTAAAATAAGTGTGTTTAGTCATTTCTGTGCCTGAAATTGGTCAAAATTGGAAGATTTTGAGTAAGCAAAACTCTGTAAAAATGGCAATTTTGGTCACTGTGAGGGTTTAAAAAGTGGTTATTCAACATGAGGCCTGATCCAAATGACATTTTGAATCATTTTTGGTAGAGTCCAAAAAATCAATTTTCTGATGAAAAACGATGACCCCGGACCAGTCGAACGTTGAAAAAATGGTCAATATTGATTAAATTTAACATTTAATCTTTTGACTTTAAATGATGGTTGGATATGAATTATTACTTTTTCAACTAAAATAAGTGTGTTTAAAGTCATTTCTGTGCCTGAAATTGGTCAAATTTGAAGCTTTTGAGTAAGCAAAACTCTGTAAAAATGGCAATTTTGGTCACTGTGAGGGTTTAAAAAGTGGTTATTCAACATGAGGCCCGATCCAAATGACATTTTGAATCATTTTTGGAAGAGTCCAAAAAATCCATTTTCTGATGAAAAACGATGACCCCGGACCAGTCGAACGTTGAAAAAATGGTCAATATTGATGAAATTTTAACATTTAATCTTTTGACTTTAAATGACGGTTGGATTTGAGGTATTACTTTTTCAACTAAAATAAGTGTGTTTAAAGTCATTTCTGTGCCTGAAATTGGTCAAAATTGAAGATTTTGAGTAAGCAAAACTCTGTAAAAATGGCAATTTTGGTCACTGTGAGGGTTTAAAAAGTGGTTATTCAACATGAGGCCCGATCCAAATGACATTTTGAATCATTTTTGGAAGAGTCCAAAAAATCCATTTTCTGATGAAAAACGATGACCCCGGACCAGTCGAACGTTGAAAAAATGGTCAATATTGATGAAATTTTAACATTTAATCTTTTGACTTTAAATGACGGTTGGATTTGAGTTATTACTTTTTCAACTAAAATAAGTGTGTTTAAAGTCATTTCTGTGCCTGAAATTGGTCAAAATTGAAGATTTTGAGTAAGCAAAACTCTGTAAAAATGGCAATTTTGGTCACTGTGAGGGTTTAAAAAGTGGTTATTCAACATGAGGCCCGATCCAAATGACATTCTGAATAATTTTTGGTAGAGTGCAAAAAATCAATTTTCTGATGAAAAACGATGACCCCGGACCAGTCGAACGTTGAAAAAATGGTCAATATTGATGAAATTTTAACATTTAATCTTTTGACTTTAAATGACAGTTGGATGTGAGTTATTACTTTTTCAACTAAAATAAGTGTGTTTAAAGTCATTTCTGTGCCTGAAATTGGTCAAAATTGAAGATTTTGAGTAAGCAAATTTGAGTAAGCAAAGCCTGATTTTGGTCACTGTGAGGGTTTAAAAAGTGGTTATTCAACATGAGGCCCGATCCAAATGACATTCTGAATAATTTTTGGTAGAGTGCAAAAAATCAATTTTCTGATGAAAAACGATGACCCCGGACCAGTCGAACGTTGAAAAAATGGTCAATATTGATGAAATTTTAACATTTAATCTTTTGACTTTAAATGACAGTTGGATGTGAGTTATTACTTTTTCAACTAAAATAAGTGTGTTTAAAGTTATTTCTGTGCCTGAAATTGGTCAAAATTTGAAGCTTTTGAGTAAGCAAAACTCTGTAAAAATGGCAATTTTGGTCACTGTGAGGGTTTAAAAAGTGGTTATTCAACATGAGGCCCGATCCAAATGACATTTTGAATCATTTTTGGAAGAGTCCAAAAAATCCATTTTCTGATGAAAAACGATGACCCCGGACCAGTCGAAAAAATGGTCAATATTGATGAAATTTTAACATTTAATCTTTTGACTTTAAATGACGGTTGGATTTGAGGTATTACTTTTTCAACTAAAATAAGTGTGTTTAAAGTCATTTCTGTGCCTGAAATTGGTCAAAATTGAAGATTTTGAGTAAGCAAAACTCTGTAAAAATGGCAATTTTGGTCACTGTGAGGGTTTAAAAAGTGGTTATTCAACATGAGGCCCGATCCAAATGACATTTTGAATCATTTTTGGTAGAGTGCAAAAAATCAATTTTCTGATGAAAAACGATGACCCCGGACCAGTCGAACGTTGAAAAAATGGTCAATATTGATGAAATTTTAACATTTAATCTTTTGACTTTAAATGATGGTTGGATATGAATTATTACTTTTTCAACTAAAATAAGTGTGTTTAAAGTCATTTCTGTGCCTGAAATTGGTCAAATTTGAAGCTTTTGAGTAAGCAAAACTCTGTAAAAATGGCAATTTTGGTCACTGTGAGGGTTTAAAAAGTGGTTATTCAACATGAGGCCCGATCCAAATGACATTTTGAATCATTTTTGGAAGAGTCCAAAAAATCCATTTTCTGATGAAAAACGATGACCCCGGACCAGTCGAACGTTGAAAAAATGGTCAATATTGATGAAATTTTAACATTTAATCTTTTGACTTTAAATGACGGTTGGATTTGAGGTATTACTTTTTCAACTAAAATAAGTGTGTTTAAAGTCATTTCTGTGCCTGAAATTGGTCAAAATTGAAGATTTTGAGTAAGCAAAACTCTGTAAAAATGGCAATTTTGGTCACTGTGAGGGTTTAAAAAGTGGTTATTCAACATGAGGCCCGATCCAAATGACATTCTGAATCATTTTTGGTAGAGTGCAAAAAATCAATTTTCTGATGAAAAACGATGACCCCGGACCAGTCGAACGTTGAAAAAATGGTCAATATTGATGAAATTTTAACATTTAATCTTTTGACTTTAAATGACAGTTGGATGTGAGTTATTACTTTTTCAACTAAAATAAGTGTGTTTAAAGTTATTTCTGTGCCTGAAATTGGTCAAAATTTGAAGCTTTTGAGTAAGCAAAACTCTGTAAAAATGGCAATTTTGGTCACTGTGAGGGTTTAAAAAGTGGTTATTCAACATGAGGCCCGATCCAAATGACATTTTGAATCATTTTTGGAAGAGTCCAAAAAATCCATTTTCTGATGAAAAACGATGACCCCGGACCAGTCGAACGTTGAAAAAATGGTCAATATTGATGAAATTTTAACATTTAATCTTTTGACTTTAAATGACGGTTGGATTTGAGGTATTACTTTTTCAACTAAAATAAGTGTGTTTAAAGTCATTTCTGTGCCTGAAATTGGTCAAAATTGAAGATTTTGAGTAAGCAAAACTCTGTAAAAATGGCAATTTTGGTCACTGTGAGGGTTTAAAAAGTGGTTATTCAACATGAGGCCCGATCCAAATGACATTTTGAATCATTTTTGGTAGAGTGCAAAAAATCAATTTTCTGATGAAAAACGATGACCCCGGACCAGTCGAACGTTGAAAAAATGGTCAATATTGATTAAATTTTAACATTTAATCTTTTGACTTTAAATGATGGTTGGATATGAATTATTACTTTTTCAACTAAAATAAGTGTGTTTAAAGTCATTTCTGTGCCTGAAATTGGTCAAATTTGAAGCTTTTGAGTAAGCAAAACTCTGTAAAAATGGCAATTTTGGTCACTGTGAGGGTTTAAAAAGTGGTTATTCAACATGAGGCCCGATCCAAATGACATTTTGAATCATTTTTGGAAGAGTCCAAAAAATCCATTTTCTGATGAAAAACGATGACCCCGGACCAGTCGAACGTTGAAAAAATGGTCAATATTGATGAAATTTTAACATTTAATCTTTTGACTTTAAATGACGGTTGGATTTGAGGTATTACTTTTTCAACTAAAATAAGTGTGTTTAAAGTCATTTCTGTGCCTGAAATTGGTCAAAATTGAAGATTTTGAGTAAGCAAAACTCTGTAAAAATGGCAATTTTGGTCACTGTGAGGGTTTAAAAAGTGGTTATTCAACATGAGGCCCGATCCAAATGACATTTTGAATCATTTTTGGTAGAGTCCAAAAAATCCATTTTCTGATGAAAAACGATGACCCCGGACCAGTCGAACGTTGAAAAAATGGTCAATATTGATGAAATTTTAACATTTAATCTTTTGACTTTAAATGACGGTTGGATTTGAGTTATTACTTTTTCAACTAAAATAAGTGTGTTTAAAGTCATTTCTGTGCCTGAAATTGGTCAAAATTAAAGATTTTGAGTAAGCAAAACTCTGTAAAAATGGCAATTTTGGTCACTGTGAGGGTTTAAAAAGTGGTTATTCAACATGAGGCCCGATCCAAATGACATTCTGAATCATTTTTGGTAGAGTGCAAAAAATCAATTTTCTGATGAAAAACGATGACCCCGGACCAGTCGAACGTTGAAAAAATGGTCAATATTGATGAAATTTTAACATTTAATCTTTTGACTTTAAATGACAGTTGGATGTGAGTTATTACTTTTTCAACTAAAATAAGTGTGTTTAAAGTCATTTCTGTGCCTGAAATTGGTCAAAATTGGAAGATTTTGAGTAAGCAAAACTCTGTAAAAATGGCAATTTTGGTCACTGTGAGGGTTTAAAAAGTGGTTATTCAACATGAGGCCTGATCCAAATGACATTTTGAATCATTTTTGGTAGAGTCCAAAAAATCAATTTTCTGATGAAAAACGATGACCCCGGACCAGTCGAACGTTGAAAAAATGGTCAATATTGATTAAATTTTAACATTTAATCTTTTGACTTTAAATGATGGTTGGATATGAATTATTACTTTTTCAACTAAAATAAGTGTGTTTAAAGTCATTTCTGTGCCTGAAATTGGTCAAATTTGAAGCTTTTGAGTAAGCAAAACTCTGTAAAAATGGCAATTTTGGTCACTGTGAGGGTTTAAAAAGTGGTTATTCAACATGAGGCCCGATCCAAATGACATTTTGAATAATTTTTGGAAGAGTCCAAAAAATCCATTTTCTGATGAAAAACGATGACCCCGGACCAGTCGAACGTTGAAAAAATGGTCAATATTGATGAAATTTTAACATTTAATCTTTTGACTTTAAATGACGGTTGGATGTGAGTTATTGCTTTTTCAACTAAAATAAGTGTGTTTAAAGTCATTTCTGTGCCTGAAATTGGTCAAAATTTGAAGCTTTTGAGTAAGCAAAACTCTGTAAAAATTGCAATTTTGGTCACTGTGAGGGTTTAAAAAGTGGTTATTCAACATGAGGCCCGATCCAAATGACATTTTGAATCATTTTTGGAAGAGTCCAAAAAATCCATTTTCTGATGAAAAACGATGACCCCGGACCAGTCGAACATTGAAAAAATGGTCAATATTGATGAAATTTTAACATTTAATCTTTTGACTTTAAATGACGGTTGGATGTGAGTTATTACTTTTTCAACTAAAATAAGTGTGTTTAAAGTCATTTCTGTGCCTGAAATTGGTCAAAATTGAAGATTTTGAGTAAGCAAAACTCTGTAAAAATGGCAATTTTGGTCACTGTGAGGGTTTAAAAAGTGGTTATTCAACATGAGGCCCGATCCAAATGACATTTTGAATCATTTTTGGTAGAGTCCAAAAAATCAATTTTCTGATGAAAAACGATGACCCCGGACCAGTCGAACGTTGAAAAAATGGTCAATATTGATGAAATTTTAACATTTAATCTTTTGACTTTAAATGACGGTTGGATATGAATTATTACTTTTTCAACTAAAATAAGTGTGTTTAAAATCATTTCTGTGCCTGAAATTGGTCAAAATTTGAAGCTTTTGAGTAAGCAAAACTCTGTAAAAATGGCAATTTTGGTCACTGTGAGGGTTTAAAAAGTGGTTATTCAACATGAGGCCCGATCCAAATGACATTTTGAATCATTTTTGGAAGAGTCCAAAAAATCCATTTTCTGATGAAAAACGATGACCCCGGACCAGTCGAACGTTGAAAAAATGGTCAATATTGATGAAATTTTAACATTTAATCTTTTGACTTTAAATGACGGTTGGATTTGAGGTATTACTTTTTCAACTAAAATAAGTGTGTGTAAAGTCATTTCTGTGCCTGAAATTGGTCAAAATTGAAGATTTTGAGTAAGCAAAACTCTGTAAAAATGGCAATTTTGGTCACTGTGAGGGTTTAAAAAGTGGTTATTCAACATGAGGCCCGATCCAAATGACATTTTGAATCATTTTTGGTAGAGTGCAAAAAATCAATTTTCTGATGAAAAACGATGACCCCGGACCAGTCGAACGTTGAAAAAATGGTCAATATTGCTGAAATTTTAACATTTAATCTTTTGACTTTAAATGACGGTTGGATGTGAGTTATTACTTTTTCAACTAAAATAAGTGTGTTTAAAGTCATTTCTGTGCCTGAAATTGGTCAAAATTGGAAGATTTTGAGTAAGCAAAACTCTGTAAAAATGGCAATTTTGGTCACTGTGAGGGTTTAAAAAGTGGTTATTCAACATGAGGCCTGATCCAAATGACATTTTGAATCATTTTTGGTAGAGTCCAAAAAATCCATTTTCTGATGAAAAACGATGACCCCGGACCAGTCGAACGTTGAAAAAATGGTCAATATTGATGAAATTTTAACATTTAATCTTTTGACTTTAAATGACGGTTGGATGTGAGTTATTACTTTTTCAACTAAAATAAGTGTGTTTAAAGTCATTTCTGTGCCTGAAATTGGTCAAAATTTGAAGCTTTTGAGTAAGCAAAACTCTGTAAAAATGGCAATTTTGGTCACTGTGAGGGTTTAAAAAGTGGTTATTCAACAGGAGGCCCGATCCAAATGACATTTTGAATCATTTTTGGAAGAGTCCAAAAAATCCATTTTCTGATGAAAACGATGACCCCGGACCAGTCGAACGTTGAAAAAATGGTCAATATTGATGAAATTTTAACATTTAATCTTTTGACTTTAAATGACGGTTGGATTTGAGGTATTACTTTTTCAACTAAAATGAGTGTGTTTAAAGTCATTTCTGTGCCTGAAATTGGTCAAAATTGAAGATTTTGAGTAAGCAAAACTCTGTAAAAATGGCAATTTTGGTCACTGTGAGGGTTTAAAAAGTGGTTATTCAACATGAGGCCCGATCCAAATGACATTTTGAATCATTTTTGGTAGAGTGCAAAAAATCAATTTTCTGATGAAAAACGATGACCCCGGACCAGTCGAACGTTGAAAAAATGGTCAATATTGCTGAAATTTTAACATTTAATCTTTTGACTTTAAATGACGGTTGGATGTGAGTTATTACTTTTTCAACTAAAATAAGTGTGTTTAAAGTCATTTCTGTGCCTGAAATTGGTCAAAATTGGAAGATTTTGAGTAAGCAAAACTCTGTAAAAATGGCAATTTTGGTCACTGTGAGGGTTTAAAAAGTGGTTATTCAACATGAGGCCTGATCCAAATGACATTTTGAATCATTTTTGGTAGAGTCCAAAAAAATCAATTTTCTGATGAAAAACGATGACCCCGGACCAGTCGAACGTTGAAAAAATGGTCAATATTGATTAAATTTTAACATTAAATCTTTTGACTTTAAATGATGGTTGGATATGAATTATTACTTTTTCAACTAAAATAAGTGTGTTTAAAGTCATTTCTGTGCCTGAAATTGGTCAAATTTGAAGCTTTTGAGTAAGCAAAACTCTGTAAAAATGGCAATTTTGGTCACTGTGAGGGTTTAAAAAGTGGTTATTCAACATGAGGCCCGATCCAAATGACATTTTGAATCATTTTTGGAAGAGTCCAAAAAATCCATTTTCTGATGAAAAACGATGACCCCGGACCAGTCGAACATTGAAAAAATGGTCAATATTGATGAAATTTTAACATTTAATCTTTTGACTTTAAATGACGGTTGGATGTGAGTTATTACTTTTTCAACTAAAATAAGTGTGTTTAAAGTCATTTCTGTGCCTGAAATTGGTCAAAATTGAAGATTTTGAGTAAGCAAAACTCTGTAAAAATGGCAATTTTGGTCACTGTGAGGGTTTAAAAAGTGGTTATTCAACATGAGGCCCGATCCAAATGACATTCTGAATCATTTTTGGTAGAGTGCAAAAAATCAATTTTCTGATGAAAAACGATGACCCCGGACCAGTCGAACGTTGAAAAAATGGTCAATATTGATGAAATTTTAACATTTAATCTTTTGACTTTAAATGACAGTTGGATGTGAGTTATTACTTTTTCAACTAAAATAAGTGTGTTTAAAGTCATTTCTGTGCCTGAAATTGGTCAAAATTTGAAGCTTTTGAGTAAGCAAAACTCTGTAAAAATGGCAATTTTGGTCACTGTGAGGGTTTAAAAAGTGGTTATTCAACATGAGGCCCGATCCAAATGACATTTTGAATCATTTTTGGAAGAGTCCAAAAAATCCATTTTCTGATGAAAAACGATGACCCCGGACCAGTCGAACGTTGAAAAAATGGTCAATATTGATGAAATTTTAACATTTAATCTTTTGACTTTAAATGACGGTTGGATTTGAGGTATTACTTTTTCAACTAAAATAAGTGTGTTTAAAGTCATTTCTGTGCCTGAAATTGGTCAAAATTGAAGATTTTGAGTAAGCAAAACTCTGTAAAAATGGCAATTTTGGTCACTGTGAGGGTTTAAAAAGTGGTTATTCAACATGAGGCCCGATCCAAATGACATTTTGAATCATTTTTGGTAGAGTGCAAAAAATCAATTTTCTGATGAAAAACGATTACCCCGGACCAGTCGAACGTTGAAAAAATGGTCAATATTGCTGAAATTTTAACATTTAATCTTTTGACTTTAAATGACGGTTGGATGTGAGTTATTACTTTTTCAACTAAAATAAGTGTGTTTAAAGTCATTTCTGTGCCTGAAATTGGTCAAAATTGGAAGATTTTGAGTAAGCAAAACTCTGTAAAAATGGCAATTTTGGTCACTGTGAGGGTTTAAAAAGTGGTTATTCAACATGAGGCCTGATCCAAATGACATTTTGAATCATTTTTGGTAGAGTCCAAAAAATCAATTTTCTGATGAAAAACGATGACCCCGGACCAGTCGAACGTTGAAAAAATGGTCAATATTGATTAAATTTTAACATTTAATCTTTTGACTTTAAATGATGGTTGGATATGAATTATTACTTTTTCAACTAAAATAAGTGTGTTTAAAGTCATTTCTGTGCCTGAAATTGGTCAAATTTGAAGCTTTTGAGTAAGCAAAACTCTGTAAAAATGGCAATTTTGGTCACTGTGAGGGTTTAAAAAGTGGTTATTCAACATGAGGCCCGATCCAAATGACATTTTGAATCATTTTTGGAAGAGTCCAAAAAATCCTTTTTTTCTGATGAAAAACGATGACCCCGGACCAGTCGAACGTTGAAAAAATGGTCAATATTGATGAAATTTTAACATTTAATCTTTTGACTTTAAATGACGGTTGGATGTGAGTTATTACTTTTTCAACTAAAATAAGTGTGTTTAAAGTCATTTCTGTGCCTGAAATTGGTCAAAATTTGATGCTTTTGAGTAAGCAAAACTCTGTAAAAATGGCAATTTTGGTCACTGTGAGGGTTTAAAAAGTGGTTATTCAACATGAGGCCCGATCCAAATGACATTTTGAATCATTTTTGGAAGAGTCCAAAAAATCCATTTTCTGATGAAAAACGATGACCCCGGACCAGTCGAACGTTGAAAAAATGGTCAATATTGATGAAATTTTAACATTTAATCTTTTGACTTTAAATGACGGTTGGATTTGAGGTATTACTTTTTCAACTAAAATAAGTGTGTTTAAAGTCATTTCTGTGCCTGAAATTGGTCAAAATTGAAGATTTTGAGTAAGCAAAACTCTGTAAAAATGGCAATTTTGGTCACTGTGAGGGTTTAAAAAGTGGTTATTCAACATGAGGCCCGATCCAAATGACATTTTGAATCATTTTTGGTAGAGTGCAAAAAATCAATTTTCTGATGAAAAACGATGACCCCGGACCAGTCGAACGTTGAAAAAATGGTCAATATTGATGAAATTTTAACATTTAATCTTTTGACTTTAAATGACGGTTGGATGTGAGTTATTACTTTTTCAACTAAAATAAGTGTGTTTAAAGTCATTTCTGTGCCTGAAATTGGTCAAAATTGGAAGATTTTGAGTAAGCAAAACTCTGTAAAAATGGCAATTTTGGTCACTGTGAGGGTTTAAAAAGTGGTTATTCAACATGAGGCCTGATCCAAATGACATTTTGAATCATTTTTGGTAGAGTCCAAAAAATCAATTTTCTGATGAAAACGATGACCCCGGACCAGTCGAACGTTGAAAAAATGGTCAATATTGATTAAATTTTAACATTTAATCTTTTGACTTTAAATGATGGTTGGATATGAATTATTACTTTTTCAACTAAAATAAGTGTGTTTAAAGTCATTTCTGTGCCTGAAATTGGTCAAATTTGAAGCTTTTGAGTAAGCAAAACTCTGTAAAAATGGCAATTTTGGTCACTGTGAGGGTTTAAAAAGTGGTTATTCAACATGAGGCCCGATCCAAATGACATTTTGAATCATTTTTGGAAGAGTCCAAAAAATCCATTTTCTGATGAAAAACAATGACCCCGGACCAGTCGAACGTTGAAAAAATGGTCAATATTGATGAAATTTTAACATTTAATCTTTTGACTTTAAATGACGGTTGGATGTGAGTTATTACTTTTTCAACTAAAATAAGTGTGTTTAAAGTCATTTCTGTGCCTGAAATTGGTCAAATTTGAAGCTTATGAGTAAGCAAAACTCTGTAAAAATGGCAATTTTGGTCACTGTGAGGGTTTAAAAAGTGGTTATTCAACATGAGGCCCGATCCAAATGACATTTTGAATCATTTTTGGAAGAGTCCAAAAAATCCATTTTCTGATGAAAAACGATGACCCCGGACCAGTCGAACGTTGAAAAAATGGTCAATATTGATGAAATTTTAACATTTAATCTTTTGACTTTAAATGACGGTTGGATTTGAGTTATTACTTTTTCAACTAAAATAAGTGTGTTTAAAGTCATTTCTGTGCCTGAAATTGGTCAAAATTGAAGATTTTGAGTAAGCAAAACTCTGTAAAAATGGCAATTTTGGTCACTGTGAGGGTTTAAAAAGTGGTTATTCAACATGAGGCCCGATCCAAATGACATTCTGAATCATTTTTGGTAGAGTGCAAAAAATCAATTTTCTGATGAAAAACGATGACCCCGGACCAGTCGAACGTTGAAAAAATGGTCAATATTGATGAAATTTTAACATTTAATCTTTTGACTTTAAATGACAGTTGGATGTGAGTTATTACTTTTTCAACTAAAATAAGTGTGTTTAAAGTCATTTCTGTGCCTGAAATTGGTCAAAATTTGAAGCTTTTGAGTAAGCAAAACTCTGTAAAAATGGCAATTTTTGTCACTGTGAGGGTTTAAAAAGTGGTTATTCAACATGAGGCCCGATCCAAATGACATTTTGAATCATTTTTGGAAGAGTCCAAAAAATCCATTTTCCAATGAAAAACGATGACCCCGGACCAGTCGAACGTTGAAAAAATGGTCAATATTGATGAAATTTTAACATTTAATCTTTTGACTTTAAATGACGGTTGGATTTGAGGTATTACTTTTTCAACTAAAATAAGTGTGTTTAAAGTCATTTCTGTGCCTGAAATTGGTCAAAATTGAAGATTTTGAGTAAGCAAAACTCTGTAAAAATGGCAATTTTGGTCACTGTGAGGGTTTAAAAAGTGGTTATTCAACATGAGGCCCGATCCAAATGACATTTTGAATCATTTTTGGTAGAGTGCAAAAAATCAATTTTCTGATGAAAAACGATTACCCCGGACCAGTCGAACGTTGAAAAAATGGTCAATATTGCTGAAATTTTAACATTTAATCTTTTGACTTTAAATGACGGTTGGATGTGAGTTATTACTTTTTCAACTAAAATAAGTGTGTTTAAAGTCATTTCTGTGCCTGAAATTGGTCAAAATTGGAAGATTTTGAGTAAGCAAAACTCTGTAAAAATGGCAATTTTGGTCACTGTGCGGGTTTAAAAAGTGGTTATTCAACATGAGGCCTGATCCAAATGACATTTTGAATCATTTTTGGTAGAGTCCAAAAAATCAATTTTCTGATGAAAAACGATGACCCCGGACCAGTCGAACGTTGAAAAAATGGTCAATATTGATTAAATTTTAACATTTAATCTTTTGACTTTAAATGATGGTTGGATATGAATTATTACTTTTTCAACTAAAATAAGTGTGTTTAAAGTCATTTCTGTGCCTGAAATTGGTCAAATTTGAAGCTTTTGAGTAAGCAAAACTCTGTAAAAATGGCAATTTTGGTCACTGTGAGGGTTTAAAAAGTGGTTATTCAACATGAGGCCCGATCCAAATGACATTTTGAATCATTTTTGGAAGAGTCCAAAAAATCCATTTTCTGATGAAAAACGATGACCCCGGACCAGTCGAACGTTGAAAAAATGGTCAATATTGATGAAATTTTAACATTTAATCTTTTGACTTTAAATGACGGTTGGATGTGAGTTATTACTTTTTCAACTAAAATAAGTGTGTTTAAAGTCATTTCTGTGCCTGAAATTGGTCAAAATTTGATGCTTTTGAGTAAGCAAAACTCTGTAAATGGCAATTTTGGTCACTGTGAGGGTTTAAAAAGTGGTTATTCAACATGAGGCCCGATCCAAATGACATTTTGAATCATTTTTGGAAGAGTCCAAAAAATCCATTTTCTGATGAAAAACGATGACCCCGGACCAGTCGAACGTTGAAAAAATGGTCAATATTGATGAAATTTTAACATTTAATCTTTTGACTTTAAATGACGGTTGGATTTGAGGTATTACTTTTTCAACTAAAATAAGTGTGTTTAAAGTCATTTCTGTGCCTGAAATTGGTCAAAATTGAAGATTTTGAGTAAGCAAAACTCTGTAAAAATGGCAATTTTGGTCACTGTGAGGGTTTAAAAAGTGGTTATTCAACATGAGGCCCGATCCAAATGACATTTTGAATCATTTTTGGTAGAGTGCAAAAAATCAATTTTCTGATGAAAAACGATGACCCCGGACCAGTCGAACGTTGAAAAAATGGTCAATATTGCTGAAATTTTAACATTTAATCTTTTGACTTTAAATGACGGTTGGATGTGAGTTATTACTTTTTCAACTAAAATAAGTGTGTTTAAAGTCATTTCTGTGCCTGAAATTGGTCAAAATTGGAAGATTTTGAGTAAGCAAAACTCTGTAAAAATGGCAATTTTGGTCACTGTGAGGGTTTAAAAAGTGGTTATTCAACATGAGGCCTGATCCAAATGACATTTTGAATCATTTTTGGTAGAGTCCAAAAAATCAATTTTCTGATGAAAACGATGACCCCGGACCAGTCGAACGTTGAAAAAATGGTCAATATTGATTAAATTTTAACATTTAATCTTTTGACTTTAAATGATGGTTGGATATGAATTATTACTTTTTCAACTAAAATAAGTGTGTTTAAAGTCATTTCTGTGCCTGAAATTGGTCAAAATTTGAAGCTTTTGAGTAAGCAACACTCTGTAAAAATGGCAATTTTGGTGACTGTGAGGGTTTAAAAAGTGGTTATTCAACATGAGGCCCGATCCAAATGACATTTTGAATCATTTTTGGAAGTGTCCAATAAATCCATTTTCTGATGAAAAACGATGACCCCGGACCAGTCGAACGTTGAAAAAATGGTCAATATGGATGAAATTTTAACGTTTAATCTTTTGACTTTAAATGACGGTTGGATTTGAGTTATTACTTTTTCAACTAAAATAAGTGTGTTTAAAGTCATTTCTGTGCCTGAAATTGGTCAAAATTGAAGATTTTGAGTAAGCAAAACTCTGTAAAAATGGCAATTTTGGTCACTGTGAGGGTTTAAAAAGTGGTTATTCAACATGAGGCCCGATCCAAATGACATTTTGAATCATTTTTGGAAGAGTCAAAAAAATCCATTTTCTGATGAAAAACGATGACCCCGGACCAGTCGAACATTGAAAAAATGGTCAATATTGATGAAATTTTAACATTTAATCTTTTGACTTTAAATGACGGTTGGATGTGAGTTATTACTTTTTCAACTAAAATAAGTGTGTTTAAAGTCATTTCTGTGCCTGAAATTGGTCAAAATTGAAGCTTTTGAGTAAGCAAAACTCTGTAAAAATGGCAATTTTGGTCACTGTGAGGGTTTAAAAAGTGGATATTCAACATGAGGCCCGATCCAAATGACATTTAGAATCATTTTTGGAAGAGTCCAAAAAATCAATTTTCTGATGAAAAACAATGACCCCGGACCAGTCGAACGTTGAAAAAATTGCCAATATTGATGACATTTTAACATTTAATCTTTTGACTTTAAATGACGGTTGGATGTGAGTTATTACTTTTTCAACTAAAATAAGTGTGTTTAAAGTCATTTCTGTGCCTGAAATTGGTCAAAATTGAAGATTTTGAGTAAGCAAAACTCTGTAAAAATGGCAATTTTGGTCACTGTGAGGGTTTAAAAAGTGGTTATTCAACATGAGGCCCGATCCAAATGACATTTTGAATAATTTTTGGTAGAGTGCAAAAAATCAATTTTCTGATGAAAAACGATGACCCCGGACCAGTCGAACGTTGAAAAAATGGTCAATATTGCTGAAATTTTAACATTTAATCTTTTGACTTTAAATGACGGTTGGATGTGAGTTATTACTTTTTCAACTAAAATAAGTGTGTTTAAAGTCATTTCTGTGCCTGAAATTGGTCAAAATTTGAAGCTTTTGAGTAAGCAAAACTCTGTAAAAATGGCAATTTTGGTCACTGTGAGGGTTTAAAAAGTGGTTATTCAACATGAGGCCCGATCCAAATGACATTTTGAATCATTTTTGGAAGAGTCCAAAAAATCCATTTTCTGATGAAAAACGATGACCCCGGACCAGTCGAACGTTGAAAAAATGGTCAATATTGATGAAATTTTAACATTTAATCTTTTGACTTTAAATGACGGTTGGATTTGAGGTATTACTTTTTCAACTAAAATAAGTGTGTTTAAAGTCATTTCTGTGCCTGAAATTGGTCAAAATTGAAGATTTTGAGTAAGCAAAACTCTGTAAAAATGGCAATTTTGGTCACTGTGAGGGTTTAAAAAGTGGTTATTCAACATGAGGCCCGATCCAAATGACATTTTGAATCATTTTTGGTAGAGTGCAAAAAATCAATTTTCTGATGAAAAACGATTACCCCGGACCAGTCGAACGTTGAAAAAATGGTCAATATTGCTGAAATTTTAACATTTAATCTTTTGACTTTAAATGACGGTTGGATGTGAGTTATTACTTTTTCAACTAAAATAAGTGTGTTTAAAGTCATTTCTGTGCCTGAAATTGGTCAAAATTGGAAGATTTTGAGTAAGCAAAACTCTGTAAAAATGGCAATTTTGGTCACTGTGAGGGTTTAAAAAGTGGTTATTCAACATGAGGCCTGATCCAAATGACATTTTGAATCATTTTTGGTAGAGTCCAAAAAATCAATTTTCTGATGAAAAACGATGACCCCGGACCAGTCGAACGTTGAAAAAATGGTCAATATTGATTAAATTTTAACATTTAATCTTTTGACTTTAAATGATGGTTGGATATGAATTATTACTTTTTCAACTAAAATAAGTGTGTTTAAAGTCATTTCTGTGCCTGAAATTGGTCAAATTTGAAGCTTTTGAGTAAGCAAAACTCTGTAAAAATGGCAATTTTGGTCACTGTGAGGGTTTAAAAAGTGGTTATTCAACATGAGGCCCGATCCAAATGACATTTTGAATCATTTTTGGAAGAGTCCAAAAAATCCTTTTTTTCTGATGAAAAACGATGACCCCGGACCAGTCGAACGTTGAAAAAATGGTCAATATTGATGAAATTTTAACATTTAATCTTTTGACTTTAAATGACGGTTGGATGTGAGTTATTACTTTTTCAACTAAAATAAGTGTGTTTAAAGTCATTTCTGTGCCTGAAATTGGTCAAAATTTGATGCTTTTGAGTAAGCAAAACTCTGTAAAAATGGCAATTTTGGTCACTGTGAGGGTTTAAAAAGTGGTTATTCAACATGAGGCCCGATCCAAATGACATTTTGAATCATTTTTGGAAGAGTCCAAAAAATCCATTTTCTGATGAAAAACGATGACCCCGGACCAGTCGAACGTTGAAAAAATGGTCAATATTGATGAAATTTTAACATTTAATCTTTTGACTTTAAATGACGGTTGGATTTGAGGTATTACTTTTTCAACTAAAATAAGTGTGTTTAAAGTCATTTCTGTGCCTGAAATTGGTCAAAATTGAAGATTTTGAGTAAGCAAAACTCTGTAAAAATGGCAATTTTGGTCACTGTGAGGGTTTAAAAAGTGGTTATTCAACATGAGGCCCGATCCAAATGACATTTTGAATCATTTTTGGTAGAGTGCAAAAAATCAATTTTCTGATGAAAAACGATGACCCCGGACCAGTCGAACGTTGAAAAAATGGTCAATATTGATGAAATTTTAACATTTAATCTTTTGACTTTAAATGACGGTTGGATGTGAGTTATTACTTTTTCAACTAAAATAAGTGTGTTTAAAGTCATTTCTGTGCCTGAAATTGGTCAAAATTGGAAGATTTTGAGTAAGCAAAACTCTGTAAAAATGGCAATTTTGGTCACTGTGAGGGTTTAAAAAGTGGTTATTCAACATGAGGCCTGATCCAAATGACATTTTGAATCATTTTTGGTAGAGTCCAAAAAATCAATTTTCTGATGAAAACGATGACCCCGGACCAGTCGAACGTTGAAAAAATGGTCAATATTGATTAAATTTTAACATTTAATCTTTTGACTTTAAATGATGGTTGGATATGAATTATTACTTTTTCAACTAAAATAAGTGTGTTTAAAGTCATTTCTGTGCCTGAAATTGGTCAAATTTGAAGCTTTTGAGTAAGCAAAACTCTGTAAAAATGGCAATTTTGGTCACTGTGAGGGTTTAAAAAGTGGTTATTCAACATGAGGCCCGATCCAAATGACATTTTGAATCATTTTTGGAAGAGTCCAAAAAATCCATTTTCTGATGAAAAACGATGACCCCGGACCAGTCGAACGTTGAAAAAATGGTCAATATTGATGAAATTTTAACATTTAATCTTTTGACTTTAAATGACGGTTGGATGTGAGTTATTACTTTTTCAACTAAAATAAGTGTGTTTAAAGTCATTTCTGTGCCTGAAATTGGTCAAATTTGAAGCTTATGAGTAAGCAAAACTCTGTAAAAATGGCAATTTTGGTCTCTGTGAGGGTTTAAAAAGTGGTTATTCAACATGAGGCCCGATCCAAATGACATTTTGAATCATTTTTGGAAGAGTCCAAAAAATCCATTTTCTGATGAAAAACGATGACCCCGGACCAGTCGAACGTTGAAAAAATGGTCAATATTGATGAAATTTTAACATTTAATCTTTTGACTTTAAATGACGGTTGGATTTGAGTTATTACTTTTTCAACTAAAATAAGTGTGTTTAAAGTCATTTCTGTGCCTGAAATTGGTCGAAATTGAAGATTTTGAGTAAGCAAAACTCTGTAAAAATGGCAATTTTGGTCACTGTGAGGGTTTAAAAAGTGGTTATTCAACATGAGGCCCGATCCAAATGACATTCTGAATCATTTTTGGTAGAGTGCAAAAAATCAATTTTCTGATGAAAAACGATGACCCCGGACCAGTCGAACTTTGAAAAATGGTCAATATTGATGAAATTTCAACATTTAATCTTTTGACTTTAAATGACGGTTGGATGTGAGTTATTACTTTTTCAACTAAAATAAGTGTGTTTAAAGTCATTTCTGTGCCTGAAATTGGTCAAAATTTGAAGCTTTTGAGTAAGCAAAACTCTGTAAAAATGGCAATTTTGGTCACTGTGAGGGTTTAAAAAGTGGTTATTCAACATGAGGCCCGATCCCAAATGACATTTTGAATAATTTTTGGAAGAGTCCAAAAAATCCATTTTCTGATGAAAAACGATGACCCCGGACCAGTCGAACGTTGAAAAAATGGTCAATATTGATGAAATTTTAACATTTAATCTTTTGACTTTAAATGACGGTTGGATTTGAGTTATTACTTTTTCAACTAAAATAAGTGTGTTTAAAGTCATTTCTGTGCCTGAAATTGGTCAAAATTGAAGATTTTGAGTAAGCAAAACTCTGTAAAAATGGCAATTTTGGTGACTGTGAGGGTTTAAAAAGTGGTTATTCAACATGAGGCCCGGTCCAAATGACATTTTGAATCATTTTTGGAAGAGTCCAAAAAAATCCATTTTCTGATGAAAAACGATGACCCCGGACCAGTCGAACGTTGAAAAAATGGTCAATATTGATGAAATTTTAACGTTTAATCTTTTGACTTTAAATGACGGTTGGATTTGAGTTATTACTTTTTCAACTAAAATAAGTGTGTTTAAAGTCATTTCTGTGCCTGAAATTGGTCAAATTTGAAGCTTTTGAGTAAGCAAAACTCTGTAAAAATGGCAATTTTGGTCACTGTGAGGGTTTAAAAAGTGGTTATTCAACATGAGGCCCGATCCAAATGACATTTTGAATCATTTTTGGAAGAGTCCAAAAAATCCATTTTCTGATGAAAAACGATGACCCCGGACCAGTCGAACGTTGAAAAAATGGTCAATATTGATGAAATTTTAACATTTAATCTTTTGACTTTAAATGACGGTTGGATTTGAGTTATTACTTTTTCAACTAAAATAAGTGTGTTTAAAGTCATTTCTGTGCCTGAAATTGGTCGAAATTGAAGATTTTGAGTAAGCAAAACTCTGTAAAAATGGCAATTTTGGTCACTGTGAGGGTTTAAAAAGTGGTTATTCAACATGAGGCCCGATCCAAATGACATTCTGAATCATTTTTTGGTAGAGTGCAAAAAATCAATTTTCTGATGAAAAACGATGACCCCGGACCAGTCGAACGTTGAAAAATGGTCAATATTGATGAAATTTTAACATTTAATCTTTTGACTTTAAATGACGGTTGGATGTGAGTTATTACTTTTTCAACTAAAATAAGTGTGTTTAAAAGTAATTTCTGTGCCTGAAATTGGTCAAAATTTGAAGCTTTTGAGTAAGCAAAACTCTGTAAAAATGGCAATTTTGGTCACTGTGAGGGTTTAAAAAGTGGTTTATTCAACATGAGGCCCGATCCAAATGACATTTTGAATCATTTTTGGAAGAGTCCAAAAAATCCATTTTCTGATGAAAAACGATGACCCCGGACCAGTCGAACGTTGAAAAAATGGTCAATATTGATGAAATTTTAACATTTAATCTTTTGACTTTAAATGACGGTTGGATGTGAGTTATTACTTTTTCAACTAAAATAAGTGTGTTTAAAGTCATTTCTGTGCCTGAAATTGGTCAAAATTGAAGATTTTGAGTAAGCAAAACTCTGTAAAAATGGCAATTTTGGTCACTGTGAGGGTTTAAAAAGTGGTTATTCAACATGAGGCCCGTTCCAAATGACATTTTGAATCATTTTTGGTAGAGTGCAAAAAATCAATTTTCTGATGAAATACGATGACCCCGGACCAGTCGAACGTTGAAAAAATGGTCAATATTGCTGAAATTTTAACATTTAATCTTTTGACTTTAAATGACGGTTGGATGTGAGTTATTACTTTTTCAACTAAAATAAGTGTGTTTAAAGTCATTTCTGTGCCTGAAATTGGTCAAATTTGAAGCTTTTGAGTAAGCAAAACTCTGTAAAAATGGCAATTTTGGTCACTGTGAGGGTTTAAAAAGTGGTTATTCAACATGAGGCCCGATCCAAATGACATTTTGAATCATTTTTGGAAGAGTCCAAAAAATCCATTTTCTGATGAAAAACGATGACCCCGGACCAGTCGAACGTTGAAAAAATGGTCAATATTGATGAAATTTTAACATTTAATCTTTTGACTTTAAATGACGGTTGGATTTGAGTTATTACTTTTTCAACTAAAATAAGTGTGTTTAAAGTCATTTCTGTGCCTGAAATTGGTCAAAATTTGAAGCTTTTGAGTAAGCAAAACTCTGTAAAAATGGCAATTTTGGTCACTGTGAGGGTTTAAAAAGTGGTTATTCAACATGAGGCCCGATCCAAATGACATTTTGAATAAATTTTGGAAGAGTCCAAAAAATCCATTTTCTGATGAAAAACGATGACCCCGGACCAGTCGAACGTTGAAAAAATGGTCAATATTGATGAAATTTTAACATTTAATCTTTTGACTTTAAATGACGGTTGGATTTGAGTTATTACTTTTTCAACTAAAATAAGTGTGTTTAAAGTCATTTCTGTGCCTGAAATTGGTCAAAATTGAAGATTTTGAGTAAGCAAAACTCTGTAAAAATGGCAATTTTGGTGACTGTGAGGGTTTAAAAAGTGGTTATTCAACATGAGGCCCGGTCCAAATGACATTTTGAATCATTTTTGGAAGAGTCCAAAAAAATCCATTTTCTGATGAAAAACGATGACCCCGGACCAGTCGAACGTTGAAAAAATGGTCAATATTGATGAAATTTTAACGTTTAATCTTTTGACTTTAAATGACGGTTGGATTTGAGTTATTACTTTTTCAACTAAAATAAGTGTGTTTAAAGTCATTTCTGTGCCTGAAATTGGTCAAATTTGAAGCTTTTGAGTAAGCAAAACTCTGTAAAAATGGCAATTTTGGTCACTGTGAGGGTTTAAAAAGTGGTTATTCAACATGAGGCCCGATCCAAATGACATTTTGAATCATTTTTGGAAGAGTCCAAAAAATCCATTTTCTGATGAAAAACGATGACCCCGGACCAGTCGAACGTTGAAAAAATGGTCAATATTGATGAAATTTTAACATTTAATCTTTTGACTTTAAATGACGGTTGGATTTGAGTTATTACTTTTTCAACTAAAATAAGTGTGTTTAAAGTCATTTCTGTGCCTGAAATTGGTCGAAATTGAAGATTTTGAGTAAGCAAAACTCTGTAAAAATGGCAATTTTGGTCACTGTGAGGGTTTAAAAAGTGGTTATTCAACATGAGGCCCGATCCAAATGACATTCTGAATCATTTTTGGTAGAGTGCAAAAAATCAATTTTCTGATGAAAAACGATGACCCCGGACCAGTCGAACTTTGAAAAATGGTCAATATTGATGAAATTTCAACATTTAATCTTTTGACTTTAAATGACGGTTGGATGTGAGTTATTACTTTTTCAACTAAAATAAGTGTGTTTAAAGTCATTTCTGTGCCTGAAATTGGTCAAAATTTGAAGCTTTTGAGTAAGCAAAACTCTGTAAAATGGCAATTTTGGTCACTGTGAGGGTTTAAAAAGTGGTTATTCAACATGAGGCCCGATCCAAATGACATTTTGAATAATTTTTGGAAGAGTTGGCAAAAAATCCATTTTCTGATGAAAAACGATGACCCCGGACCAGTCGAACGTTGAAAAAATGGTCAATATTGATGAAATTTTAACATTTAATCTTTTGACTTTAAATGACGGTTGGATTTGAGTTATTACTTTTTCAACTAAAATAAGTGTGTTTAAAGTCATTTCTGTGCTGAAATTGGTCAAAATTGAAGATTTTGAGTAAGCAAAACTCTGTAAAAATGGCAATTTTGGTGACTGTGAGGGTTTAAAAAGTGGTTATTCAACATGAGGCCCGGTCCAAATGACATTTTGAATCATTTTTGGAAGAGTCCAAAAAAATCCATTTTCTGATGAAAAACGATGACCCCCGGACCAGTCGAACGTTGAAAAAATGGTCAATATTGATGAAATTTTAACGTTTAATCTTTTGACTTTAAATGACGGTTGGATTTGAGTTATTACTTTTTCAACTAAAATAAGTGTGTTTAAAGTCAATTTCTGTGCCTGAAATTGGTCAAATTTGAAGCTTTTGAGTAAGCAAAACTCTGTAAAAATGGCAATTTTGGTCACTGTGAGGGTTTAAAAAGTGGTTATTCAACATGAGGCCCGATCCAAATGACATTTTGAATCATTTTTGGAAGAGTCCAAAAAATCCATTTTCTGATGAAAAACGATGACCCCGGACCAGTCGAACGTTGAAAAAATGGTCAATATTGATGAATTTTAACATTTAATCTTTTGACTTTAAATGACGGTTGGATTTGAGTTATTACTTTTTCAACTAAAATAAGTGTGTTTAAAGTCATTTCTGTGCCTGAAATTGGTCGAAATTGAAGATTTTGAGTAAGCAAAACTCTGTAAAAATGGCAATTTTGGTCACTGTGAGGGTTTAAAAAGTGGTTATTCAACATGAGGCCCGATCCAAATGACATTCTGAATCATTTTTGGTAGAGTGCAAAAAATCAATTTTCTGATGAAAAACGATGACCCCGGACCAGTCGAACGTTGAAAAATGGTCAATATTGATGAAATTTTAACATTTAATCTTTTGACTTTAAATGACGGTTGGATGTGAGTTATTACTTTTTCAACTAAAATAAGTGTGTTTAAAGTAATTTCTGTGCCTGAAATTGGTCAAAATTTGAAGCTTTTGAGTAAGCAAAACTCTGTAAAAATGGCAATTTTGGTCACTGTGAGGGTTTAAAAAGTGGTTATTCAACATGAGGCCCGATCCAAATGACATTTTGAATCATTTTTGGAAGAGTCCAAAAAATCCATTTTCTGATGAAAAACGATGACCCCGGACCAGTCGAACGTTGAAAAAAATGGTCAATATTGATGAAATTTAACATTTAATCTTTTGACTTTAAATGACGGTTGGATGTGAGTTATTACTTTTCAACTAAAATAAGTGTGTTTAAAGTCATTTCTGTGCCTGAAATTGGTCAAAATTGAAGATTTTGAGTAAGCAAAACTCTGTAAAAATGGCAATTTTGGTCACTGTGAGGGTTTAAAAAGTGGTTATTCAACATGAGGCCCGTTCCAAATGACATTTTGAATCATTTTTGGTAGAGTGCAAAAAATCAATTTTCTGATGAAATACGATGACCCCGGACCAGTCGAACGTTGAAAAAATGGTCAATATTGCTGAAATTTTAACATTTAATCTTTTGACTTTAAATGACGGTTGGATGTGAGTTATTACTTTTTCAACTAAAATAAGTGTGTTTAAAGTCATTTCTGTGCCTGAAATTGGTCAAATTTGAAGCTTTTGAGTAAGCAAAACTCTGTAAAAATGGCAATTTTGGTCACTGTGAGGTGTTTAAAAAGTGGTTATTCAACATGAGGCCCGATCCAAATGACATTTTGAATCATTTTTGGAAGAGTCCAAAAAATCCATTTTCTGATGAAAAACGATGACCCCGGACCAGTCGAACGTTGAAAAAATGGTCAATATTGATGAAATTTTAACATTTAATCTTTTGACTTTAAATGACGGTTGGATTTGAGTTATTACTTTTTCAACTAAAATAAGTGTGTTTAAAGTCATTTCTGTGCCTGAAATTTGGTCGAAATTGAAGATTTTGAGTAAGCAAAACTCTGTAAAAATGGCAATTTTGGTCACTGTGAGGGTTTAAAAAGTGGTTATTCAACATGAGGCCCGATCCAAATGACATTTCTGAATCATTTTTGGTAGAGTGCAAAAAATCAATTTTCTGATGAAAAACGATGACCCCGGACCCAGTCGAACGTTGAAAAAATGGTCAATATTGATGAAATTTTAACATTTAATCTTTTGACTTTAAATGACGGTTGGATGTGAGTTATTACTTTTTCAACTAAAATAAGTGTGTTTAAAGTCATTTCTGTGCCTGAAATTGGTCAAAATTTGAAGCTTTTGAGTAAGCAAAACTCTGTAAAAATGGCAATTTTGGTCACTGTGAGGGTTTAAAAAGTGGTTATTCAACATGAGGCCCGATCCAAATGACATTTTGAATCATTTTTGGAAGAGTCCAAAAAATCCATTTTCTGATGAAAAACGATGACCCCGGACCAGTCGAACGTTGAAAAAATGGTCAATATTGATGAAATTTTAACATTTAATCTTTTGACTTTAAATGACGGTTGGATGTGAGTTATTACTTTTTCAACTAAAATAAGTGTGTTTAAAGTCATTTCTGTGCCTGAAATTGGTCAAAATTGAAGATTTTGAGTAAGCAAAACTCTGTAAAAATGGCAATTTTGGTCACTGTGAGGTTTAAAAAGTGGTTATTCAACATGAGGCCCGTTCCAAATGACATTTTGAATCATTTTGGTAGAGTGCAAAAAATCAAT
>NW_028247663.1:0-66216 GCF_964263255.1 Lissotriton vulgaris | reverse complement strand
TATTGAAGTGGGCTTCTTGGCTAAAAAAAAAAAAAAAGGCACAGTTCCCATCCATGGAAAGTAAAATGGCTCGTGATAAAAACATCTGTGCCTGACACGACCTCCTCTAGTAAACGGGCGAATAATACCGGGTCCCGTCCAGCACCAGGTCTGTAGTCAGTTGTGGTTTTCCCCGCTCTGTTATAGGTGAACTTCCCTGGAACGTCGGGAGGAAATCAGCCATTGCATGCTCTAAGGGAGTGAGCGACTAAAAGCTTATTAATCTGCAGAGCCAATGGAATCAAGTGCTTAGCTGGATACATGAAGCACTCCTGTATATGCCAGATTGAGTCCTCCTCTACCGTTTAGATGGGATCCCCGCCAGAGGTTCAAAGTGACAATTGAAGTCACCTCCCAATATTCTGTGTGTAGGAGCAGAGTACAGTGAAAGGAGTTCGTCAAGAGCCTCGATCAGAGATAACCCCCTCAATTGGGAAATGGGGGTGCAGATACATTTTAAATATCACCACTGACGTGCCATCCAGATATTTAAGGTCACTGCACAGGATGTCCTGGGAGTATGAGTCGATCACTTTCACTGAACACCCCAAATGAGTAGCTACCCATATGCACAGTCCCCGATAGTCTACCCCTTAGTCCCTGTACAGCTGGTATATGGTAGGAGGCAAACCCCACCCTAAAGGGAACAGATGTCATCCAGGTCTCTTGGAACAAACACACGTCATACTGATCCACCATTTCCCCCCATTCTGAGTTCGATATCTTAGAGCCTAGCCCCGCTACATTCCAATACCCTATTAATGAACTACATGGCTGTAGCCTTGTGGGATTGAGTGTAGCGGGCCGTGGAATTGTGTTACAAGGGATTCCAACTCGTTTGGCCATCCCAAATCCGTCTCCTTGGGGGCAGACTTAAGATTTACACTTGGTAGAGATGCCGGTAAATCCAGGGCCGGACTGACAAGGCCGGGCACCGGGCAATCCCCCGGTAGGCTGCCAGGGGTGGGGCCCGGTTTTTAGGCCGGGGGCCGGTTTTGTTGCTGGGTGGGGCTGGGGCCAATTTTTTGTACTGCACGCTAACTCTACAGTAGCCACTGCTCATTGCTGCGCTGGCTGCCGCAATAAGCATTCATTATTAGACCTGCTGCTGCGTGCCAGGCGGCACGGCATTCACGTGACGTGATGGGGTCACGTGAATGCAACCAGTCAGGCCTGCAACCAGTGTATCCATTACTCGTGCTGAGTGAGCGGCACTTATGTTACTTAAATAACGCTCCATTTTGCCAAAATCAAAACTGGCGCCTGCCGAGGGAGAGTGCAGTGGTCGTTGTGGGAGTCACCTGTCATTCACACTCATTTACCAAACAGGCGACTGACCCGACCGTAAGCATGGGCGGAAAATCCGTTACGCTCGCGGATTTTGCGGATTTTCGGGAAATTCGCAATCCGCGAGATTTGCGAATTTCCCGCAAAATCCGCAAATTCGCACGCAGCGGATTTTTTTTGCGGCGCACGGCGTTGGTGATACAATTTTTGCGGCGCGCGGCGTTTATCATCGTTTGCCGAGTTGTTTTTCTCGATAGTTTGTGAGTGCTGCGCCATTTTGGATCTTGCTGTGTGATCCCGCGGGAATTGGCGAGCGCGATTACGTCATCGCGGCTTGCCAGCGATAGTTTGTCAACGCGAGTACGGCGAGATCACGTCTCGCGGTACTTCGCAATTGCGAGATTTGAGATGCGGCGAGCAGCAAGAATCTCGCACAAGCGAAAATATAAAATTTGCAATTCTGCACAAGAAATCCACCAGCAAGCAGCATAAACCTTCTTGAAATGATGATTTTTATCTGAATAACTCCTTAGGTTGACATTTGCCTGCACTTTTTTAGCGAGGAGTCCATTTTGGGGAGGGGGGGAGAGGGGTGGGAGGAAGGAAGTGCCCCACAGTCTTCAACTTCCTGTTCCCGTCAGCAGGCTCCTCCCAGTGCTTTGTCCATCTCCTGGTCACTTTTCATTTGGATCTGGAGCTGGAAGGATTACTTTTTGTGGATGCTGCTGGATCTTTGGATTTGAGGCCTTTTTGACTTTCTTTGGATCACTGTTGGATTAGAAATTTTACAAGTAAGTTTGTTTGGGGCATTACAGTTGCTGCAACTAAAATTTTGGAATTTTCGATTTTTGGGCTGTTTTGGGGCCTTTTGCCCAGGGGTACTCAGTGGTGGGTGGACTGAGTCTTTCTGTGGGTTGTCTTGAACTTAAACATCATGGAGGGCATGGATGGATTGGGATTGTGCTGATTTTTCAGTGATTTTCGTTTTTTGGGGCTGTACTTGTGGCCTTTTAACCAGGGGTATTTGAGTCTAGCATGGGCCTAGTCTTTCTGTGGGCTGTCTTGAACTTAAACATCATGGAGGCCATGGATGGAATGGGATTGTGCTGATTTTGCAGTGTTTTTCGATTTTTGGGGGTGTTCATGGGGAGGGACAGGCCATGTGGCTGGTGGCCATTTTGAGTGCTGCTACAGGCACTGGCCATGTGCTGGGAGAGGCAAGTGGCCATTTTGAATGCAGGCTTTGTTGTTAGGCCTGCAACCATTTTGCCTACTTTTCAACCTTTATGCCCAGGGGTAGTGCGTCTTGCATGGGCCTAGTCTTTCTGTGGGTTGTCTTGAATTTAAACATCATGGAGGGCATGGATGGATTGGGATTGTGCTGATTTTTCAGTGATTTTCGTTTTTTGGGGCTGTACTTGTGGCCTTTTCACCAGGGGTATTTGAGTCTAGCATGGGCCTAGTCTTTATGTGGGCTGTCTTGAACTTAAACATCATGGAGGACATGGATGGAATGGGATTGTGCTGATTTTGCAGTGTTTTTCGATTTTTGGGGTTGTTCATGGGGAGGGACAGGCCATGTGGCTGGTGGCCATTTTGAGTGCTGCTACAGGCACTGGCCATGTGCTGGGAGAGGCAAGTGGCCATTTTGAATGCAGGCTTTGTTGTTAGGCCTGCAACCATTTTGCCTACTTTTCAACCTTTATGCCCAGGGGTAGTGCGTCTTGCATGGGCCTAGTCTTTCTGTGGGTTGTCTTGAATTTAAACATCATGGAGGGCATGGATGGATTGGGATTGTGCTGATTTTTCAGTGATTTTCGTTTTTTGGGGCTGTACTTGTGGCCTTTTCACCAGGGGTATTTGAGTCTAGCATGGGCCTAGTCTTTCTGTGGGCTGTCTTGAACTTAAACATCATGGAGGGCATGGATGGATTGGGATTGTGCTGATTTTGCAGTGTTTTTCGATTTTTGGGGGTGTTCATGGGGAGGGACAGGCCATGTGGCTGGTGGCCATTTTGAGTGCTGCTACAGGCACTGGCCATGTGCTGGGAGAGGCAAGTGGCCATTTTGAATGCAGGCTTTGTTGTTAGGCCTGCAACCATTTTGCCTACTTTTCAACCTTTATGCCCAGGGGTAGTGAGTCTTGCATGGGCCTAGTCTTTCTGTGGGTTGTCTTGAATTTAAACATCATGGAGGGCATGGATGGATTGGGATTGTGCTGATTTTTCAGTGATTTTCGTTTTTTGGGGCTGTACTTGTGGCCTTTTCACCAGGGGTATTTGAGTCTAGCATGGGCCTAGTCTTTCTGTGGGCTGTCTTGAACTTAAACATCATGGAGGCCATGGATGGAATGGGATTGTGCTGATTTTGCAGTGTTTTTAGATTTTTGGGGGTGTTCATGGGGAGGGACAGGCCATGTGGCTGGTGGCCATTTTGAGTGCTGCTACAGGTACTGGCCATGTGCTGGGAGAGGCAAGTGGCCATTTTGAATGCAGGCTTTGTTGTTAGGCCTGCAACCATTTTGCCTACTTTTCAACCTTTATGCCCAGGGGTAGTGAGTCTTGCATGGGTCTAGTCTTTCTGTGGGTTGTCTTGAATTTAAACATCATGGAGGGCATGGATGGATTGGGATTGTGCTGATTTTTCAGTGATTTTCGTTTTTTGGGGCTGTACTTGTGGCCTTTTCACCAGGGGTATTTGAGTCTAGCATGGGTCTAGTCTTTCTGTGGGCTGTCTTGAACTTAAACATCATGGAGGGCATGGATGGATTGGGATTGTGCTGATTTTTCAGTGATTTTCGTTTTTTGGGGCTGTACTTGTGGCCTTTTCACCAGGGGTATTTGAGTCTAGCATGGGCCTAGTCTTTATGTGGGCTGTCTTGAACTTAAACATCATGGAGGGCATGGATGGATTGGGATTGTGCTGATTTTTCAGTGATTTTCGTTTTTTGGGGCTGTACTTGTGGCCTTTTCACCAGGGGTATTTGAGTCTAGCATGGGCCTAGTCTTTCTGTGGGCTGTCTTGAACTTAAACATCATGGAGGGCATGGATGGACTGGGATTGTGGTGATTTTGCAGTGTTTTTCGATTTTTGGGGGTGTTCATGGGGAGGGACAGGCCATGTGGCTGGTGGCCATTTTGAGTGCTGCTACAGGCACTGGCCATGTGCTGGGAGAGGCAAGTGGCCATTTTGAATGCAGGCTTTGTTGTTAGGCCTGCAACCATTTTGCCTACTTTTCAACCTTTATGCCCAGGGGTAGTGAGTCTTGCATGGGCCTAGTCTTTCTGTGGGTTGTCTTGAATTTAAACATCATGGAGGGCATGGATGGATTGGGATTGTGCTGATTTTTCAGTGATTTTCGTTTTTAGGGGCTGTACTTGTGGCCTTTTCACCAGGGGTATTTGAGTCTAGCATGGGCCTAGTCTTTCTGTGGGCTGTCTTGAACTTAAACATCATGGAGGGCATGGATGGATTGGGATTGTGCTGATTTTTCAGTGATTTTCGTTTTTTGGGGCTGTACTTGTGGCCTTTTCACCAGGGGTATTTGAGTCTAGCATGGGCCTAGTCTTTATGTGGGCTGTCTTGAACTTAAACATCATGGAGGGCATGGATGGAATGGGATTGTGCTGATTTTGCAGTGTTTTTCGATTTTTGGGGGTGTTCATGGGGAGGGACAGGCCATGTGGCTGGTGGCCATTTTGAGTGCTGCTACAGGCACTGGCCATGTGCTGGGAGAGGCAAGTGGCCATTTTGAATGCAGGCTTTGTTGTTAGGCCTGCAACCATTTTGCCTACTTTTCAACCTTTATGCCCAGGGGTAGTGAGTCTTGCATGGGCCTAGTCTTTCTGTGGGTTGTCTTGAATTTAAACATCATGGAGGGCATGGATGGATTGGGATTGTGCTGATTTTTCAGTGATTTTCGTTTTTTGGGGCTGTACTTGTGGCCTTTTCACCAGGGGTAGTGAGTCTTGCAGGGGTCTAGTCTTTTTGTGGGTTGTCTTGAATTTAAACATCATGGAGGGCATGGATGGATTGGGATTGTGCTGATTTTTCAGTGATTTTCGTTTTTGGGGCTGTACTTGTGGCCTTTTCACCAGGGGTATTTGAGTCTAGCATGGGCCTAGTCTTTATGTGGGCTGTCTTGAACTTAAACATCATGGAGGGCATGGATGGAATGGGATTGTGCTGATTTTTCTGTTTTTTTTCCGATTTTTTTTGTGGTGTATAACTGAACTGATGTTCATCTGTCTTCCATTGTTTTTAGGTGCACAAGACTCAAGAGAACCACCAGTGCCAGGAAGAAGTCCTGCAGCGGTGTGTGTGTGCAGCATAACGTCACGCGACGTCACGTCTGGCCTCAGACAACTCTACAATTCGTGCAACTGCGGCCTGCTGTCTGACCTGCTCTGAAGAAGATGGCCCCAAAAAAAGTTCTCCGTAGCTCCTCTAGCAAGAAAGTTGCTAGTAAGGAGCAGAAGAAGCAAGTTACCAAGGAGGCTGGTGTGCCAACCGCCACGTTTTTTGGGAGAAAAAAAAAAGTACGCCTGCAGCAGCAGCAGGATCTGCTGGGGACCAAGCTGGGAGCAGCACCCCTGCTCCATTGGGTTCAGTGCCTCCACCACCACGCCAACTTAAGTCAAAGCCCTTGAGTGCTTCAGAGGCAGTCAGTGTACTTCTCCAATCACCATCGACCAGTGATGTTGGCTCATCGCAAGAAAGTAGCAGCAATGTCCCTGAATCAACACAGGTTGTTGTAACTCATCTGACAAGTGTTGAACAACCACAGCCGCAACAACAACACCATGTGTAAGTACACGCCCAAGTACATGTGGAAGGAGAGGCAGCAAAAGGAGATGCGCAAGCAGAGGTGCATGGAGGGTCACAAGTCCCCACAATAGTTGTTCCTCCCGAAGTAGGGGCACATCAGGAAATCGACAATGAAGCCGAGGTATCATTGGAAGCCACTCCTCCTGATGATCATTCATTGTCTTCCACATCCCTAGCAAGGAAAAGATCAAGGGGGGTGTCTACATCTTCTTCAAGCCCACCTCCTTCTGATGCAAGTGATCCATCTTGGGAACCAATACTGCGGTCTGACAGTGAGGCACACCATGATCTGACAAAGGTACCTAAGCGTAAAAGGAAGGTCGTCGAAAAACTCATAGCTATGGATTGTGATGAGGCTCAACAAGAAGTGACAGATACTGCTGGTGATGAAGCCTCTCACGATGACGACGAGCCAGTCATCACAAAGGTCACTGCAGCCCCACCGGGCATGCAGCAAAGATACATTTTGACCCTATCCCGAGAAGCTGCTGAGCGTGATGATGATTTCGACGAGGAGGCAATGGAAATGGAAACACAACAATCATTAGATTTGGAGTTAAGTAGTACACCAAGACCTACCGCTTCCATATTTCTTCCTCGCAAGAAGGTACCCACCTCGACCTCAATTCGTGGTGGTGAAAGTGCAAAACGTACTGAAGTTCGGTAATCCACATCCTCCACTTCATCTGGCATTAGCAGCAGGACCACCACCACCAGTATCGCCGCCTCCTCCGGCCCCCAAAGACATTTCAAGTCTCCAGTTTGGGACTTCTTTAGTGTTTGCCCAAAAATGGAAAACGTAGCCATTTGTAGCATTTGTAAGCTTCGAGTTAGTCGTGGTAAGCTTGGTTCTAACTATGGTACCGGAGGCCAGAGAGGTCATCTTGAGAGAGCGCACCCTGTCCAATGGTTTCCGCACCTAGAGGCGGTCAAGAAAGCCGGAATTGCACGTAATGAAAACGTTGATTTTTCATCTGATGATGACGAGGAGGAAGAAGACGATTCAAACACTTCACTTACACCCAGTACCCCTGTCAGCAGCACACCCCATGTGAGGCACACTAAGAGTGTGGGAGAGAGTGAGACATCAATGCGGAAAAGTTCATCAGCGAGCGTAACTGGGTCGAAGATATCATCATCATCCCGTAAATCCTTGGTCCAGGGCAACATTAAAAAGATGTTGTTTACAGAAGCGCAATATGAACGCAACCACCCACTGACGCGTCTGTATAACACTAAGCTGGCTAAAATGCTAGCTCTGGACCTTCTCCCTTTTTCTTTTGTAGAAGGGGTTGGTTTTCTAGAATTAGTGGCAGCACTCTGCCCTAAATGGAAGGTTCCTAGCCGGTTCTATTTTGCCCGAGTTGCGGTTCCAGCACTACATGAAGATGTTCTGAAGGTGATTGGGGCAGCTTTGCAGAAGAGTGCTGTTCACACTATACATCTGACAACAGACATGTGGACCAGTGGCGCAGGCGCTGATTACATGTGCATCACTGCACACTGGGTCTCTTTTTCAGGGGCTAAAGCAAAGCTAAACACAGGTGTTGACGCGGACATTGTTTTTAAAGCTGCTCGGAAACATGCAACACTAGCCATGTTTGGTTTGGAGAAACGTCACACAGCAGAAAACATTTTGGATGTCTTTAACACAAAGGTCCTTAACTGGCTGTCCCCACTAAAACGCCAGGTTGGTTATGTTTCCACGGACAATGGCTCCAATATAGTTAAGGCCATGAGGGACGGTCACTATTTCAGAGTGCCGTGTTTGGCGCACTGTATAAACCTGGTTGTCCAAAAATTCTTGGGTAATAAAGGCAGTGCAGCGTACAGTGTATTGGACACCTGCCGAAAAATGTGCAAGCATTTCAGCCATTCTTTTAAGGCCCGGAAGCAGCTGAGGAGCCTGCTATATCAACGTCAAATGCCAGTGAAAGCACTCATCCAGGAGGTGGTAACACGTTGGAACTCAACCTTCTACATGCTTGAGCGTCTGTATGAGCAGTATACGGAACTCGATCAATATTTCCTTACAGAGGGTACAGAGGAGCTGAGGATGGGTGCGGCGCAATGGAACATAGTTCAAAGCCTGACACGCATGCTTCGTCCTTTTGAGTTCTTCACGCGTGCAGTCAGCAAGGAGGACTCTAATTTGGGAAAAGCTATCCCATTGTTGTACATGCTGGAGGACCAACTGAAGGAGGTGTGTTCTGTGTTTGAAAAAGATGAAAAAAACCAAGACTCTTTGCTTCTGGCTGAGAAATTATTAGAGCTCCTACAAGGTGATGAACGTCTTAAAAAGATCCACTCAGAAGAGCATTACATTTGTGCTACTATTCTGGATCCACGCTACAAAAAGGCGCTGGCAGGCCAAGCATTCTTTCCTTTTGATGATGAACATGTTCCAAAGTACAAACATTGGCTAGCCTTGTCAGCCAAGAGGTTTGAAAGAGAACGGCTGAAAATTGAAGGAAATGGCAGTACATCAGCAGGCCATCCCCAGTCAAAACAATCCACTTCTGCACCTGTGGCTGTGGCACAAGTGACCTCTCAGCCGTTAAAGACACCGGCAACCGGATCATCTGCACGAGACACAACAGAAACATTGGAGGCTGAAGAGGATTGGCTAGCTCTGCGTGGGTTTGGTTCTCAAAAGGTCAGAGGCACAGCAAGAGCTAAGCAAAGTGGAGGAACCTTGGATGAGGACCTTGAGTCGATGGTGAAGGACTATCTGAATGACTCAACAGAGGTCTATGTTAATTCTGACCCATTGGCGTATTGGCATGGGAAAAAAGAATTGTGGCCACAGCTCACCAACCTGGCTTTAAACTACTTGTCTTGCCCACTCGCAAGCGTGTCTTCTGAACGGGTTTTCAGTGCTGCTGGTGGCATTGTAACTCCCAAATGGAGCCGCCTCTCGCCCAAAAATGTGGAGAGGTTAACAATGATCAAGATGAATCAGCACCTCATACCACCAGATTTCAGAGTACGAGAAAGCGTGCCGGATGAAGAGGAGGTGGCCAGCAACATAGATGAGGGAATTTCTACTCTGTCAGGTGACACTGAGCTCACCCTGCCTGAATTCGCAGAGTATGATGACGAAGCCTTATTCTTATTCCTGGACCGTGATACCGAGCCCTGAAAATGAGACAACGAATCAATAACTTTCTTTTTCGTCCTTATTCACTTTTATTCCTGTGTGTCTGTCTTTCTTTGTTGTGCACAGTTAATATATTTCAAACTTTAATCAGATAATCACAAAATCAAGCCCATCAGCAGAACTGTCTTCACTGGTTTGCTAATTGATTTGAAGTTGCCGCAGTCTGCATTCCTCAGGTTCACAAGTTCAGAAGAACATGCTCCTCTATCCTCCTCCTCCAGACTCCTATTTCCATCAAACCAGAGGGCTGGTTTACGCCCAATGAAGAAAGACTCAGCACTTGTGGGGGTGTTGTTGTACCTCTTTGCAGGTGAGTTGACGGCTCTGCGACCATTGTTGGGAAGCTCTAATACCGGATAAAAGTGGTTTGGACCAAATCCCAGGCGGAATTTTTTTTGTGTTTTTGATGACTTGCTTGCCTTTTAGGTGCTCTTAGGGGGGGTTCCGTCTGTTTGTGGGTGAGTTTCGTGGTCTGGGAGCACTGCTGGGACACTCTAATCTTGATTGCATTTGCTTTTCAGGAAATCCGTGGTGGCAACCCCGACTTATGGCCTAGCCACGCAGCGCGTTTGGACCGAAGGCCGAGAAATATTGCAAGTATGAGATTTTGCTTTTGGCCTGTTTGGGGGTGTTATGCTTCTTGGCGGGTGGGTTGGCGGGTCTTGGGGCATTCCTGGGAAGGTCTAATACCGGGTAGAAGTGGTTGGGACAAAATCCAGGCCGATTTTTTTTGTTGCTATTTCTGACATTTTGCTCAATGTAGCGTTTTCAGGGGCCTGTTTGTGGGGCTTCCTAGTGTTTGTGGGTGAGTTTCGGGGTCTGGGAGCACTGCTGGGACACTCTAATCTTGATTGCATTTGCTTTTCAGGAAATCCGTGGTGGCAACCCCGACTTATGGCCTAGCTACGCAGCGCGTTTGGACCGAAGGCCGAGAAATATTGCAAGTATGAGATTTTGCTTTTGGCCTGTTTGGGGGTGTTATGCTTCTTGGCGGGTGTGTTGGCGGGTCTTGGGGCATTCCTGGGAAGGTCTAATACCGGGTAGAAGTGGTTGGGACAAAATCCAGGCCGATTTTTTTTTGCTATTTCTGACATTTTGCTCAATGTAGCGTTTTCGGGGGCCTGTTTGTGGGGCTTCCTGGTGTTTGTGGGTGGGTTTCGGGGTCTGGGTGCACTGCTGGCTACGGATACTTTACTTTGCAAGAGGTTTGAAGCAAATCCATGGTGGCAGAGGGGAGTTAGGGCCTAGCTGCAGAGCGCGCGCGGAGTGTTTTGGGAAATTGGAAAGAAAATGACTAAGTCCCCATTTTTGTACTTTTGCTTTTTGGCTGTTTGGGGGTCTTTTACTAGTTTTCTCCTGGGTTGACGGCTCTGGGGCCATTGCTGGGAAGCTCTAATACCGGATAAAAGTGGTTTGGACCAAATCCCAGGTGGAAATTTTTGTGTGTTTTTGATGACTTGCTTGCCTTTGAGGTGCTCTTAGGGGGGGTTCCATCTGTTTGTGGGTGAGTTTCGTGGTCTGGGAGCACTGCTGGGACACTCTAATCTTGATTGCATTTGCTTTTCAGGAAATCCGTCGTGGCAACCCCGACTTATGGCCTAGCCACGCAGCGCGTTTGGACCGAAGGCCGAGAAATATTGCAAGTATGAGATTTTGCTTTTGGCCTGTTTGGGGGTGTTATGCTTCTTGGTGGGTGTGTTGGCGGGTCTTGGGGCATTCCTGGGAAGGTCTATTACCGGGTAGAAGTGGTTGGGACAAAATCCAGGCCGATTTTTTTTGGCTATTTCTGACATTTTGCTCAATGTAGCGTTTTCGGGGGCCTGTTTGGGGGGCTTCCTGGTGTTTGTGGGTGGGTTTCGGGGTCTGGGCGCACTGCTGGCTATATATACTTTACTTTGCAAGTGGTTTGAAGCAAATCCATGGTGGCAGAGGGGAGTTAGGGCCTAGCTGCAGAGCGCGCGCGGAGTGATTTGGGAAATTTGTGAAAAACTGACAAAGTCCCCATTTTTGTACTTTTGCTCTTTGGCTGTTTGGGGGTCTTCTGCTCGTTTTCTCCTGGGTTGACGGCTCTGGGGCCATTGCTGGGAAGCTCTAATACCGGATAAAAGTGGTTTGGACCAAATCCCAGGCGGAAATTTGTTTGTGTTTTTGATGACTTGCTTGCCTTTGAGGTGCTCTTAGGGGGGGTTCCGTCTGTTTGTGGGTGAGTTTTGTGGTCTGGGAGCACTGCTGGGACACTCTAATCTTGATTGCATTTGCTTTTCAGGAAATCCGTCGTGGCAACCCCGACTTATGGCCTAGCTACGCAGCGCGTTTGGACCGAAGGCCGAGAAATATTGCAAGTATGAGATTTTGCTTTTGGCCTGTTTGGGGGTGTTATGCTTCTTGGTGGGTGGGTTGGCGGGTCTTGGGGCATTCCTGGGAAGGTCTAATACCGGGTAGAAGTGGTTGGGACAAAATCCAGGCCGATTTTTTTTTGGCTATTTCTGACATTTTGCTCAATGTAGCGTTTTCGGGGGCCTGTTTGGGGGGCTTCCTGGTGTTTGTGGGTGGGTTTCGGGGTCTGGGCGCACTGCTGGGACACTCTAATCTTGATTGCATTTGCTTTCAGGAAATCCGTCGTGGCAACCCCGACTTATGGCCTAGCTACGCAGCGCGTTTGGACCGAAGGCCGAGAAATATTGCAAGTATAAGATTTTGCTTTTGGCCTGTTTGGGGGTGTTATGCTTCTTGGCGGGTGTGTTGGCGGGTCTTGGGGCATTCCTGGGAAGGTCTAATACCGGGTAGAAGTGGTTGGGACAAAATCCTCGCGGAAAAGCCTTTTGGCACTTTTTGTAACTTAGGGTTCGTTAGGGTTAGCCCTAGCAGCAGGATTGCATGTGTTTCGGGGTGTTCTAGATTTTTGCAACTGAGTTCTGGGGTCTTAGAGCACTCGTGAGAATGTGTTATTTTGGTTGCAAGTCATTTGAAGAAAATCCATGGTGGGAAAGGGGGGATTTGGCATAGTTAAAGAAAGCCTTTGCCACTATTCTTAACTTAGGGTTCGTTAGGGTTAGCAGTATTTCTATTGCATGTGTTTGAGTGGGGGGGATTTCGAGTCTTGGAGCGATGCTGGCTATGGATACTTTTGCTTGGTTGCTTGCAAGTGGTTTGAATGCAATCCACGGTGGGTAAGGGGTAATTAGGAAGGGGGTACTTCGGCCTACTTTTACTTTCAAAGTAAGTTTTGTCACCAGTTTTCTGCTAGGCCTCGTTTTTTGAGATTTGATTGGGGGTCTTCTACATTTTTGCGACTGGCTTTAGTAAGGGTCTGGGTGGGAGCACTGCTAGGAAGATCTAATTTTGTTCTAAAACACAGTTTACAGTACACCTAGCTTGAGGGGAAAGATCCGCTACATTAATTTGCCCCTACTTATTTATCCTTCAAAAGGTGACTCAGACAGAGTACGCACTTTCAAAAATATTGTACTGTCTACTAGGAAAATCAAATTGTGACTTTTTGCACTCCACAGCCTACATACCTTATATTTATTTATCAGTGGTGTTGTAATATTATATCACTTCCTGTTTTTCGTTGAATAATTACAGGCCGGGTTTCAGTCTCTGCAATGGGGAAAAAAGGATGGAGTCAGGCTTCACATTAGCGAGCCACAATTCAGCATCAGGCAGGCAGTGGACAGGGTGTCTTCTGGTGACCAACATCGATGGGCGAAGCGTCGGCTGCAATGGAGGAGTGCCGCTAATAAGAGGATTTTTTTTCTGCAGGCAACTTACTTACCACTTCCAACAGGACAACTACAACAACATAGATACAGTATCCCTTGCCTTTTTCTCTGACTGTGACTGCATTTCTTGGATCTCTCTCTGCTTCTAAATTGATCCCTTAACACATCACTTAGTCCACTCCACTATCACATCTGCACCACACATAGTCATTTGTAAGTGCTCCTACGTAATTCGCAAGTCGCAGCACGCCCCAGCCCGTAGAGGACTGGGATGGCCCCAATGATGAAGCATGTCACCAAGGGGCAACCCTGGTGAGTGAGGGGACACCTAGAAAAAAAGCAATTTCTCCTTTTCTATCTACTATACCTTCCAGACCAACCCCATTGAGTGTTGTTGTGAATGGATTTATAGTGACCAGCAAGGCTCTCTGGTATCTGGCTACAGAGACCTTATGTTGAATATCGTTATGAATAATTCCACACAGGCCCTGTACTGTCGCATTCTTTCTTCCACAGTTGTCGAAAGTACTACTTACTTTTCACTGACATGCATTGCAGTAGTGCATGCACTTTCAAAGATTGATGGATAGGTTTGTACCCAAATAATTGTTTATGCTCAATTGTTTGTCTATGCTGTGCTTTTTTTACAGGGTGTCTTCTGGTGACCAACATCGATGGACGAAGCGTCGGCTGCAATGGAGGAGTGCCGCTAATAAGAGGATTTTTTTTCTGCAGGCAACTTACTTACCACTTCCAACAGGACAACTACAACAACATAGATACAGTATCTCTTGCCTTTTTCTCTAACTGTGACTGCATTTCTTGGATCTCTCTCTGCTTCTAAATTGATCCCTTAACACATCACTTAGTCCACTCCACTATCACATCTGCACCACACATAGTCATTTGTAAGTGCTCCTACGTAATTCGCAAGTCGCAGCACGCCCCAGCCCGTAGAGGACTGGGATGGCCCCAATGATGAAGCATGTCACCAAGGGGCAACCCTGGTGAGTGAGGGGACACCTAGAAAAAAACAATTTCTCCTTTTCTATCTACTATACCTTCCAGACCAACCCCATTGAGTGTTGTTGTGAATGGATTTATAGTGACCAGCAAAGCTCTCGGGTATCTGGCTACAGAGACCTTATGTTGAATATCGTTATCAATAATTCCACACAGGCCCTGTACTGTCGCATTCTTTCTTCCACAGTTGTCGAAAGTACTACTTACTTTTCACTGACATGCATGCAGTAGTGCATGCACTTTCAAAGATTGATGGATAGGTTTGTACCCAAAGATTTGTTTATGTTCACAATTGTTTGTCCATGCTGTGCTATTTTTTCTTGTCTCCCAAAACCTTTCCCAAAAACCCCCGTACCCATCCATTTTTCAAACCCTAACCCTCTTCCCCCGGGCTGTGTGGTTTTGATTGATGTGTGACTAAATTACAGCAATAAATCCACACACTTGCTGGGGAGGATAAGGTGATAGCAACAGGCTGGTGAAGAAATCCGAGGATATATTCTTACTCTGCTTGACAAAGACCCATGGCTAATGTCAAAGAACTTCAACCGAATTAGTAGTTATACTTTACCATTTGTTAGGCTACAATGTGGCACTGTTCTAGTGTACTTCTGTCACCTGCTATATTCTCTATTGTACCGTTGAATTGCTCAGGAGGACAAACCAGATTTAATTTTCTTTTTTTTCATAGGCATGCAACTGCCACTGTGTCACACCACTAGTACCACCGCTATGAGGAAATTTTATCCGACCAAGATTGCCAACCTTATTCGCTGTTTCCCGTGGAGCCAGCCCTGGGTCTAGCCCTACTTTCAAACACAAATTACAGGTAAGATAAGCGTTTGGTGGTTTGGGGGTATAATGGAGTATTAGTAGGAGAGACGAGAGACTGACGGTAGTACTACTAAAGTCCTAGGACTCTTGGATTCACTTCACTTACTCTGTGAGAGGCACTTAGTGTTGAAAACATTTGGGCATTTACACTTAAAGGAAGAAAATGGAACTAAACTTTCTGGAAAACAAAGTCACTGTTAAACCCCCACCCACCAGGCAAGCAGTAAGAAACGGGTATGCTCAGATAAAGTTTGAAAAAGTATATTTATATCCCTAACAAAATAATCTCCCGCAAGACCCTCCCTAACCCCAACGATTGTCCTTCAAAAGTCCCCAAAAACCCAACTCCCAATTCCCACCCCCCAAAAGTCTCTAAAAAAGGGGCAAGGGACACTATGGGTGGATGCTGTCTACTTTTTGGGCCAGGGCATCATGCTCCTGGCGGAGCAAGGCGTGCTCTACGCGGAGCCCCTCCAACTCGTTTGAAAAGTGGTGGAGCTCCTGCTGGAGGCGGGACACCATCAGGGTACTGCGGCGCAGGCGTGCCTTCAATGCCTTGCAGGTGCAACAGCTGTGAGAGGAAGCTGTTGTCCTTGCTACTCGGCGGTGGCGTTTGGCTTTGGCAGCCAGGCTCAGTCTGGGTGGACCACTGTGCTGGGTGGCAGCCCGTGGGGGCACGGAGGCCGATGCAGACGACGTAGTTGTTGTGGTCGACTGCACACTTTCTTCGTCCTCCAGGGTCACCAGCCGCCGATATTCGGCCACAGTGGCATCGATCCTCCGTTGCCGGGCCGCTCTAGCCAGCTCCTTCCTCCTTGTTCGTTTGGAAGGAGAACCTATAAGAAGAAAGAAAGACATAGTCTGTAACCAATGCTCTTTAAGATTAACTCAATCGGGGAAAACATGGCGGCAGTCGGCTGACTGCGGCAGTGCTCCGCTTCATCTCGTCCTTCGGATGCCTAGCAGCTATCTGGTAACTCGACTCGCTATCGCTATCGCCAGCAATGTGTAAACATGCGGGTTTTGATATACTAAACTCCTGGTCTAAACGCTGATTAGTGTGGAAGTCATTACCTGGGTTAGATGTGCCGAGTCGTCTGTGTTTGGTGCTGCGACCGGGAGGAAGGGCTCGACAGTCTCTGCAGCCGCAGGGACAAACGAGGAAGCGAACGCCCTTCATGCGGTGAGCCCCCACCTGCGCTGCATCATTGGAGTGAAGCCGCCCTGGGGGTGTGTAGAGAGGGGCGGTTTCAGAGTTTCCTCGGCGCTTCCAGCGCTAACGGTGAGCCCCCACCGGCGCTACATCAGTGGAGAGAAGCCGCCCTGGGGTTGTATAGAGTGAGACGGGTTCAGAGTCTCCTCGGCGTTCTCAGCGCTAATGGTGTTAACGGGGTGAACGGTGCTTCTCATAAACAGATATTCGATCCTAGCACTTTACCAGCTGTTAAAACACACGCGTACATAAGCGCTACAACAAAAAGCGGTTCCTCCAAATCGGCTGCAACATTTGTAGTAAGTAAAATCTGTGTGTATGAGGTGATTAACAGCGGAGCTTACTACACATCCCTTAGCCAAACCTTGGCACACATGAGTGCTCCAGAGTCCGTTAGGAAGCTAAGAGGAAAGAGTGCAGCAAAGGATTTAGTGGGGGCCAGTTTTTCTCGCAAAAAGAGAGGAAAGTGCACACTGCATGATATTGAAGAAGACACAGATAAGAAAAATAAGAAAGCTTCTGAAATAGGAAAAAGTCCACAGTCAGATCAGGAATCTTCTTCATATCTCTCTACTGAGGTTAAAGCAAAAAGGGGGAGGAAACGTTCTAAAGCTAAACCCTCTACAGCTCCCATTCCTAGAGTAACTCCATCTTTGCGCTCGTATTTTAAGGCAATCCCTCAAATTTTGAACCTCGGGAAAGATCAAGTCCATTCTAACATTAACATTTCTAAACTCGGAGTTGAGACCATGGAAAATAAAGAGTCAGCCTTGTCACCCGAGATCTCAACCATCCTAGTCGAGGATCAAGCCGCTAATATTGATCTGTCCCATACAACGCAATTAGAGGAGTGTCCACTGGAAGAGCTTGAGGTAGATAATTCAGCGCCTAAAAATACAGCGGGCTTTGTCTCATCAGACACTGATAGACTAAAGGTAGTGGATGATTTAGTATTACCTATTCCCCCAGTAGTTGGAAGGAATGATCCGGTCGAGACCCTCAATACTAATGTCAATACCAACATTGAAGATATTTTTGAGGCTGGGATATTCTCTGAAACTCCTCAAGAATTGAGTGATGCGGCTGTAGAAACAATTTCTGTAGCCTCAGTACAAACAATGTTTGCAGCATTATCAGCTGAGATTAAGCAAGGCTTTGCTGAGTCAGCCTCTAACCAGAGAGAGATAAGGAGCTTTTGCGAGTCTCTGGATGAGAGATTAGGTAACTTGACGTTAAGAACTCAAGCATTGGAGGAGACAGTGGGCCAAATATCAATGAGAGCTGAGGGTACCACGGAGGATATCGCAAAACTAAGGAAAGAAGATCAAGCCCTCTCTGAAAGAATGGAGATTTTAGAGAACAATGCGAGGAGGAGTAATATCCGCATTTTGAATATCCCTGAGGGAAGCGAGGGTGTGGATATCAAGAGTTACATAACTACTTTGCTAAAAGAAACATTAAATCTTTCTCAATCTACAGAGGAGTTAGCAGCAGATATTCAGCACATACACCGGGATCCTTTTAGACGCAACATCCAGCGGACTAAGCCTAGGAAAATTTTAGTAAATTTCCACACCTACTCTCTGAAAGAGCACATTCTAAACCAGGCACTTAAGCTTAAATCGCAAACATATCAAGGTTACAATTTTCAGATTCGTTCAGATCTGTCCCGCTTCCCCTTGGACAAACAATAGGAACTTGGACAAAGGATGGACGCTTTTCGTAAGCTTGGCGCTACAGTTCAGATGGGTTTCCCTGCATCCCTTAAAATTATGCTGGACAATAAAATGCACAACATTAGATCAGTGCAAGCTGCAGATGAACTCCTATTGTGCTTAGGCAATAAGAAACAGAGGGAGTGATACTGAGATTTGTTGAATCAACTTTCAATCACAAATCAGAAGATCTAAAAGCTCGTTATTGACTCTTAAATCTTGGAACCCCATACAGTGGAAGCGGAACTTTTTCTTTTTTGGAGGTTCCATTGAAGTGGAAAAGACTAATAAAAAGTAGGGCATAAGTGCAAAGTACAAGCTAAAGAAAAAGGGAATAAAAGGGGAACAATCAAAAATACAAAGAAAAAAAAAAAGGGGAGTTAAAGGGAAAAAAAAAAAAAAAAAAGGAAAAAGGGAAGAGAAAGGAGGAAGGGGAGAGGAAGAAATAAAAAAAATAAATAAAAAAAAGAGGGGGAAGGGAAAAAAAAAAAAAAAAAAGAAAGAAAAAAAACCAAGCATAAACACACAATTATACATAACTACACGTAACTATACTCGCATCTAAGATAAACATAGAATGTAATGGCGAGTCACACTGTATAAAATAAAAGGCACGCGGCGACGAGATGGAGAAGAACTAGGGGCACTTACTTCCGGAAGTTCTCCGGTTGGTGAGTACGGGGTTTTCCCAGGGTGGGTGTAGGGGAGGGAATGGGGGGGAAGGGGTAAGGGGGCACAACCACACTTCTAAAAAAGAGCTCCAATCTTTTTATGGATACAATTTTCTTAATACAATGTTCTCTTCTCATCTTAAGTTAAATAGTAACAATTTGCTTAATTTGTCCAATTTCTTCTTTTTACAATCAGCCCTAACAAATGACCTAATTTCACAATCTAATGAGTAAACTAAAAATATTATCCTGGAATGTTAACGGTCTCCGCACCAAACCACGTGCTAACAAAATTATGCAATATTTGCGAGATGTCGATGCGGGAATCATTATCCTCCAGGAGACTCACTTAATTGAGAGTGAGATACTCGATCTGGTTTGAAAGAATAGATGGATAGAATCATCGATCTCAACAACACAAGGTTCTAACACACGGGGGGTCTCGATTCTTTTAAAAAAATCTGTCATATTCAAACTGAAACAGCAGAAAGTAGATACCGGAGGGAGATGGGCCATCGCAGCAATAGAATTAGGAGATACCAAGCTTACACTTGTAGGATATTATGGCCCCAACATAGATGACCCCTCAATATTGGAAACCCTCTTTAGCCAGTTGCTTAGTTTCCCAGACCCTGTGATTATAGCAGGAGATTTCAATATAACTTTGAATCCATTTCTGGATAAATCCCCTAATAGTAGGCAGAAAAGCATTTCCAAATCCAGAATCTGTCTGCTAGGTTTAATGAACCAATACGACTACATAGATATTTGGCGGATCCAGAATCGATTTCATTCTCACAAGTAGAGCTCTAGCTGAAAACATCACCTCAATACAGTACAATCCAATACATCTCTCCGATCACTCTGCTGTTGAATTAGAACTAAAACTGGATATGACACCTCTTACTAGAATATGGTCCTTTGATAGATCTTTTCTCTCTTCAACAGAGGATATAACTTTTTTACAATCAGAGACAAGATACTTCTTTAGTACTAATAAGGATACAGCCCCCATAGGAATAATTTGGGACGCATTTAAGAGTACATTAAGAGGTCTTATTAAAAATAAAGTAGTTTATCGTACTAAACAATATAAAGATGAAGTTACCTCTATTGAAAGAAATATTTTAATAGCACAAAACGATATAGATAACACAGCTCCTACAGATAATCAAACCCTTGCCGCTAAGCAAGTAGAATTGAATAGGTTGAAGCTTTCATTGTCAGCAGTTCTGGAGAAGCGGCTTATACAGAGATGGGAGGCAAGTAAACTTTCGCATTTCCAATATGGGGAGGGTGCAGGAAAGCTACTTGCCTGGAAATCAAAATCAGATCGGGTCCGTAACAATATTTGTTCAGTGACATCAGAGGTGGGCACTGTCTCCAGGGATGAGGACATTAGAGCAGTATTTAGAAATTTTTTTCAATCCATATATAAAGACGATCTTAAGCCTAATCGGAGCGATATAACAAACTGGCTTGAAGGCATATCTCTTCTGTCTTTAATAATAGAACAATCTTGCTCTTTGGAAGGGGAAATAACCATATTAGAGGTTGAAGAGGCCATAAAGAAAGCAAAGAGTGGAAAGGCGGTAGGTACGGACGGGATGCCTTGCGAGATTTATAAAAAACTAGTCTCGGAGGTTTCACCAGTGCTGGCCACTTTGTTTAACCAAATTCTTAGAGAGGGCGAATTACCACCGGAGTCATGGAACAACGCCTCTATAACCCTCATCTTGAAGCCTGGTAAACCCGCCTCCGACTGTGGATCATATAGGCCCATTTCTATACTAAATGCCGACTATAAAATTTTTACATCTATATTAGCTAATCGGCTAGGTCGGGTAGCTCCTGATGTTATAGCTTCAAACCAAAAGGGGTTTATAAAAGGGAGACAGCTTGGTGAACTCACATATGAATTGATTGGTTCAATGGATATTGCTATAAAGGAGGAAATCCCACTAGTGGTTCTCACTTTGGACGCTACAAAGGCCTTCGATAGGGTGAATTGGTTGTACCTATCGGAGGCCCTGAAGAGGTTCAACGTTGGGGATAGATTTCGCAGGACGATAGAGCTTCTATATCGTAACCCATCTGCTTCACTGCTAATTAATGGTAGCTTGACAGAGTCCTTTAAGGTAATGAGAGGAACCAGACAGGGTTGTCCCCTGTCCCCTCTTCTTTTTGACGTGTATATAGAACCATTCGCTCAGACTCTCAGGGACAACCTACTCATTAAACCTTTTATTTATGGTGGCTGGGATAAGAAGGTGGCACTTTATGCAGACGATATTATGATTTTCACCACAAGTTATGAAGAGGCATACCCCGAGATAATTGAACAAGCTCTAACATTTGGGAAAGTGTCAGGGTATGAAATCAATGCCCTCAAGACAGAGTCAATGTCTTGGAACTGTAATAGAAATAATAACAATGGGACATTTAAAAGCCAAATTCGATATCTCGGGGTGAACATATTAAGGACATTAACGCGATTGCTTCTCTCAACTTTAATAAAGTAGCTGCAGAGTGCCGGAAACTCATGAGAGATTGGTCACATCTTCCGCTATCAGTTTTGGGTAAACTTAACTTGGTGAAGATGAGCATTTTACCAAAAGTTTCTTTCTTATTTAATTCAATACCACTTTATTTTGATCCAAAATTAATTTCAAAACTACAGAGTGCGATTACCAGTTTTATTTGGAACAACAAATCTGCCAGAATCTCGTGGAAAAAAATCAGGCGTCGTAGGGAGAAGGGTGGGTTGGCTGGCCCAGACCTTCAAATATATGCATGGGCTTTCCCGCTATCACATATGCGTATGTTGCTTAAAACCCCTACATCTATAGGGATGGGCCCTTTATTCGCTATCTTATTGGAATGCGAAGGAGTTAATCATGACGGTTTCTTGTTTAAGTTTGGAGATCCCAAATTCTTTAAAAAGATAAAACTGAAAGTTCTAAAAGGGTTTGTATCCACTTGGTACAAAATTAGGCAAGCGATAAAGATTGGCTATTACTCTGCGAAGGCTCCGATATGGAACCTACCCGCTCCTCCCTTATGGACAATAGACGCTCTTAATAATCCGCTCATAGAAGCCGGTATCTATTGTTGGGACGACTTGTTTGTGGACGGGGCTTTACTCGCATGGGACTATCTTATTAATAAAGCAGGCCCTGGGTTCTCAAGATTTAAATATATCCAGATTTCTAGCTGGGCTCAGTCATATAAAGATCAGCCACTGCGACGTAACAAGCAGCCAATAGGTGGTTTCAGCGACTTGGTAACTTGTTTATTAGACTGCCCAGTGGCAAAAAAAGAAATCTCGCGTTGGTATAACAAAATAATAGATGAAATAGATACCAATTTTCAGTTACCGACTACACTGTGGGCAGAACTAATGCCAGGCTTAGATGTGGAAGAGCTCTGGACTGCTTCTTGTTCATTGCTTTGGGAGTTAGTCAAACCATCGTGGCTTCGTAGGAACCACCTTTTTACCATACATACGGCATATTATTCTCCCTATAGATTAACTAAATTCTCATCAACAGGCCCAGTTAAATGTCCTAGATGAGGATTGATTGCAGCTACGGATATACATATGTTTTTAGAATGTCCAAGTCTATCAGAATTTTGGGAAGGTATTAAGTATAAGCTATCACAATTTTTGGGTGAACAAGTCACTATAGATCTCACTTTGGTTATCTTTGGTTTGAGAACTAAAAACTGCAATGCAGCAACCAGATTGATATTTTACTCCATACTCGCAGCACGCAGGGAGATATGCAGACACTGGAAAGATATCCAACCACCCACAGTGCATGAATGGCGAACATCACTCCTTCAAATCTCCAAACTTGATCTAGCCAGGATAGGAAATCCGAATAGCAGAGCGTTCTGGGCAATGCTTGGATAGTCGTGACCACACCTGGGTTTTTTTTTTTTTTTTTTTTTTTTTCTCCAGGTCCTATGATTAATGTGTGCATTGCCTATCCTGGCGAACAAGACTGACAGTCTTGATACTAAAGGGGTCTCGATAATTCGGGCACTATCAACTGAGGTACCATCCTAAGCTGGTTTAAGATTGGTCACTGTATACAGTGCTGTTGGGAGCTGGTCTTCGTTTCGTGTCATTTAACTCCCCTACCAGCTATAAGCTGAGTTGGCACAATACATGACTAGTTGGCCTATCGCTCTGTGTTGGTTTTTTCCTTGGTTTTGGTAGATTGGAGCTATGCATACAAATGAGGATAAAAAAAAAAAAAAAAAAGATTAACTTAATCATTCAGCAGAAATTTGTGTTGCACTACAACTAGCAACTTTCAAGCGCATTACATAACTATTGAGGCCAGTATCTATCTAACCTCACACTTCTTCATCCTTGCTCTAACATTAGTGGGAGTTTAAGGAACAAATTCTACGAGCACTATGGACTTCCATTGGAGTCGACTATGAAAGTACACCAGTCTTATTCTTCTTCTTGTCTCTTGTTTAGGAAAATTGGTACGTTATCTTCTGCAAGCCGGCATAATGCCAGCGCAGTAAACTTGCACCCGAGAAAAAGAGACGCACGCCATGAGGAGTGACCTAGACTTGCGTTGCGTTACTGTACCCGTCCAGTACATGCAGGTGGTGAAGCTCTTACTTTTCTATTATGGGTGGCACTGAGAATACTCTGTTACAACTCAAGGGCTACTGCTTAATTAATTTAACTTTCACCCTACAGTGGAAATGAGTACTAGAAATGGAAAATTGAAGAAGATAAATAATCGGCTTATCTATCACTTCACATGGGATGTTTTTGCTTATATATGGGATGACGTTAGGTGCTTTGCTTTTTATTGAGTGACCAGTGATACATCCACACATGAATGACTGAGTACTACTAAACTTATTAAGAGAGGTAGGGAGTGGCCACCCTAATAACCGGATCTATGCTGTGCTTGCAATACAAACTACTGCTACTATTGATGGTAGTATTTGGACAAAATTAAAACTTCTTTTCCTTGCCTTTCCTACACTGGAACGGACGTGCGGGTGCAGTGTTACATGCTCTTCAAAGTTACACTTAGTTCATCCACTGACCGTCTACTCTCTCTAGATCATGGGTACTCACAAACTTTCTCTCAGGGGCTAAATTTATAGTGTAGTTTGTGGCCGAGGGCTGCACTGGTGGGGGCGGAGTCAGAGGGGGCGGGGCTAAAGCAAAACGAAAACTTGTGACCATGAGGTTGCACACAGGTCCCTGCAGCAGATGCCTTCATCCACTGAGCCACCAGACCCAGCATTTACATACATCTCTCTCACTCATGCTCTCCCTCCTGCCCTCCCTCTCCATCTCTCTCTCCCTCCTGCCCTCCCTCTCCCTCCCCCTCTGTCATCTCACTGTGTGTGTGTCTGTCTGTGTCAGCCTTCAGCCCGGGCTGAGACAGCTTCCTCAACGCGCACACACAGACAGCCACACCAAAGTACTTAACAGGTCTTTAAAAGACCATTAACATATTATTGAGGCTTTGTTTGTTGTAGCGCCCCTGCATCTCCACCCTGACAATCACTGCTTGCCCGGCCCCACAGAGCAGAGGCTTTGTTCTATTTCACCTCTTTGTGGCCCTGCATCTCCACTCTGCACTGTGGGGGCCGGGGGAGCAGTGATTGTCTGCAAGGTCTGCACACCGCCAAGGAAGGCTTGCCGGGCCGCCACCGGCCCGCGGGCCGTACTATGAGTACCCCTGCTCTAGATACACATATGCTATCTAAGAGTCAGATAGTAGCATGATCCAGGTATATGGACACATACAGTTTCTGTGTCACCCACCCAGGCTGTTGTCCTTCCACCAATCATTGCTTCATCATTCACCCAGCCATGCATCTCATATTCTTTCCTTCCCAGCCACGTCTTCAATCTCAATAAGTAAGGAATATATAAGAGCTTACCTCTGCCCGCCACCACCACCGTCTGAACTCTCACAGCCGGCACTGGAACCGCCGCATCCTCCCCTGAGGAATTGCCCTCCGCCTCCGTGTCGAGCACCACCACCACCTCCGCGTTGGCCCTGCCACCAGATGTTCCACCTACAAAGTACATTTAAGAATGTTAGAATAAACCACTCACTAGTATTTGGTCAAGGAATGAAGACATGTGAAAACAATGTAATGCAGCACTTTTTGGCACAACTGATGAAGGCTGGCTTTTTAACACGCACCATTTTTTTCCACACAGACAGAAGATGGACTTCTAACAACAAGATCAAGTTGAAACAAGGTGAGAGCTCGGCTCGACCACAAGAAATGTCTTCAATTAATCGTCAGCACTAACCACTTTTACATTCTCAGTTAAACGTTTCGTTTTTTTATTATGACTTCATTTTAATGAATGTGTTTACTTTTAATAAAGCTTTTAAACTTAGAGAGACTCTGTGTTTTTTGGTCCAGAGTGACTAGAGTGACTGAGCGAAAGGTTTTGCAATTTTTGCAAGCATGAGTCCGTGCCTCTGACACTTCTTGACTCTGACTCCGTACTCTTCAGCTACGTTGGATAATAATCATCATTGGGGATCAATGATCGATGAATTCGGGAGGTAAATGACTGTGCCACACTATGTAGTAGTCAGTCAGTAAGGACATTGGGGGTTCAAAGTCTGTTATCACAGAGGTATGTGGAAACTCTAACAGCGCCTATTATAATTCATAAGCAATGCACTATTTATTGTCCATAGTTCTGTTTCTGCAGAAGAATTGTCCGCGCCACTGTAGTGGTATGGATTGTTCTCCTATCCAAACCAAAAGGTAGTATCTTATTATTTCTTGGTGGTCATTCACATTTTATAGTTGGGAATTTTCAAAGCAGATAGAACACTTCAAAAGACATTATGGACAATCCCAGAGGACTGCACTAAGTTGATAGAGCTATTGCTGACTAGAATGGGAGTTTCGCCAACCGTGCAATCTTAGTTAGCTACACAGACAGACTAATAAGAATAATCTAGTAATACCCCAGGGAGTCATAGTAGAGGCAGGATAAGAATTTAGATACAGTCTACAAGAAGATCAAAGACGATTTTGAAAAAATCAAATGAGGAACGCTAGGAAAAATAGGTACTAGTCTAAAATGAAAACTTACTGGGGCCAGCAAAGGAGCCCTCGCCTGCCCGATCCTGACCCTGTTGAACAGCATCCGTCGCCTGCTGCTCCTGTGTCCTCCCCTCGCCCCTGGGGGGAGCTGACGTACAACATGAAAGAAAGAACAGAAAACATGGATGATTGTTGCTTGTCAATGTCAACCAAATCAAACATTTCAAAAGAACAATAACAAAATATTTCCGCGAAATTATATTGATTAGGGTTAGTTTTCATTTATTTGCGGACCTGTGACTTCAAAAGTCACGTAACTCACTAAACAAAGTACTGAAAGGTTCACCTAGGACTGGCAGGCAGCAGTCCGCAGGCAAGACGCAAAGTGACAGACAAACTCCATTGTGATTTCAGTCAGATCAGTGACAACACTAACAGTTGCCTGCTACAATACCAGTCATTTAAATAGTCAAACTATCAATCCACCGCCACTATTTTTCTTATTGTCAGGGGTACAAAGGAAGGGGCAGATTTAAGCCCCTTGCGGCTCTTTTGCTCCGTTCTTGCGTGACTTTTGTGACGCAGCAGCTAAACAAAAAAGGGCGCCATGGTGCAGCGTATAATATTATAACAACGTGACGCATTTGGGAGATGCATCCCGTTATAAAGCCCTGCGCCATCAGGGGGCGTTCCGGCGCAAGGGAGGGCATTCCTGCGCTGGAACACATCCTAAAAGTGGCTGAGGGAAATCTACAAAATTTCAATCAGTCACCTTTAGGACAATGATGCGTCACACAAACCCTGCACCTGCTTGAAGCAGACGTACGGCTTGACCCAGCATTGGGGAGATAGGGTACCCCAGAGCATTGCTGGAGCTGCGCCATCGTTGCGACGCAACTCCAGCAGTAAAGCTTCGGTGACGTTTTGGGCCCATGGTGCGCCGCATTGCAAATACGGCGCACCATGTTTGGTGGTGGTAGCGGGCCGCACAATTAATGGCGCATCCCTGCTACTTTGCAGGGATGCGACGGTAATTGCAATTCTGCCCCTTAGGGGCATACTTACTTACGCGTTCTGGCGCATCTCCAGAGATGCGCCAGATCAAATGCGTCACGCAAAACTACCCTTGCGACACGGCAGATGCGCCTCATTTACAATGCGGCGCGCCCTGGCGCAATGGTAGGCACTTGCGTGACGCATCTCGTCACGTAAGAGCGGCGCATCGCTGGAGTCACGTCGCCAACGCAATGCAACTCCAGTAATGCTCAGGGCCACCCAATACTTAACATGCTGTGTCAGTCCTTTCGCCTGCTTCAAGCAGGCATAAGGAATTGAATTGACGTAGCAGCGTCGCAGAAGTGCCTGCGTTAAATCTTGTAGATTTCACGCAGGCAATTTTGCGAGGCGCACAGCCGCCGGACCGCCCACCCTGCGTACTAGGAACGCACCCATTGTGGTGCAGGCCCATGGCTTTATAACGTGACGCATCTCCCTAGATGCGTCATGCTGTAAATGACTCGCAGGGATGCGGCACGTTTACGCCGCTGTTGCGTCACGCAAGGCAACGTAAACGTGGCGCAAGGGGCTTGTAAATGTAATCTGCCCCCTACTGTCTAGCATTACGCAGTTCTGTAAAGTACACTCATACATAATAGTTACTTAGGCCAATGAGACCACAAAATAGAAAACAAATAAGCATAGTAGCAACGCCACTGAGAAGGAGAGCAGTGCACCTGAAATGCACAGAAGATTTTGAAATATAATTTAACTACAATGTAATCGTCATCAGCTGCATTATTGGCTTGCTCCATGTAAAAAACAAATATTTGCAATACAACAACACAGAGCAGGAGAAAACATCATAGTAGTGAGTGATGAAATGGCTACTACTACTCACCAAGCCCGGGGATCTCCAAGCCGAGCTGGTCCAGCAGGTCGCGCTCCCGGTCCAGGAGGTCCGTCCAGCGATGGGTGACCTGGCTGTAGGTGCGCTGGACCCCGTAGAGGTGGGATATGGCCCAGCACACCTTCTCCCACCGCTTCCGGCGCTCCCGCATGTTGTAGCCGCCGGCCGCGATCCTGCCGCCTCCCGCAATGGTCCTGGGCAGGCGGCGCTGGACGAAGTAGACCAGCGCGCCCACTTCCTCCGGGCTGAAGATCTCCCGTCGCATCACCTGCTCCCCCCTCAATCGACCGCATGGTGTCCTGGCACGGGGTCCAGGACTCCTCCTCCCCGCCGCCGCTGCCGCCCTCAAGTGCCTGGGCAGCTTCACGGCGCCTGGCTTCACCATGGTCTGGGCAGGTAAGGTAGGAAGTAGAAAATTAGGAAGGAATAGGATAGGGAAGAAGAAAAGAAAAGAGTTTAAAAAAGTAGTTTAAAAGTAAAGAAAAATAGCAGAAAAGACAAAAATATACAGCTAGGAAAAGAGAGGGATAGATAAGAAGCAAAATCGTAAAAAAAAACTGAAAACAAGCAAAGGATGGCAAAGATAGCAAGAGGATTAAACACCATACCCAGACACAGGAAATGAATGAAAAACAAGATGGCCGGCGCCCGTTCACGAGCGCGAAAGTAAGTTCGCGCGAGATTTTCCTCGCGATCTCGTGCGAACCTCTACTCGCAATGCGCTTACTGCGCGAGATTATACATAGCGGGCGGAAACGGAAATACGTCACGCAAACAAAATGGCCGCGCCCGTACTCGACCTTGGGGTAAATTCGCGTGTTGCGCTGCAAGCGGCTCGCGAATACTGCAAAAAAACTTGCGAAACAACAAGCCGCAAAAAAATAAAAAGCTCATTCGCACGAATTGGCGGCTTCCGCGGTCGGTTTCGCACGACGCCGCGCCCCGCGAATAGCGCGAAAAAACCGAAAAACGATTTTTGCAAAAGCAAAAGCAATGAGCAGGTGCAAAAGGTCAACCTCATGATTTGTAACGATTCCCTGTAGTGCTTCCTGAGGGGGCCCTCCAGAATTCGGTTGCCTGCTTGCAACTATTGTGTGACCCTGCTCTGACCTTAACTGTATGCCACAAAGGTCCTGATTTACAGCTAAAGGAGCAGACAAGCAGGTGCCAGGCTGGAACTTCAAATTCTTTCAGTGACACATTAATTAGCCCCTAATTCATTATTGTCAGTTGGGGCAGGGCAGGTGTTGTTAATAAACTAACCCCAAATTAATTCATGTCAGTTCAAGCAGGGCAGGTGGGCTTGCTTTTCCCCCCCATCTTCTACAGTGATGATGAACCAGAGGGTGGCATTGATGTAACAGAGGGTGGCATGGGTCAAAGAGAGGGTGCCAGTGGTGAAACAGAGGGTGCTGGGAGGCTGTGATGATGAACCAGACGTAGAAACAACATAGTCGCGACCGTTGCGAGCCGACAAGTAAGTTCGCAATTGCGAACTAGTACCAAATCCTCGCGAACTGGCAGAAACACTTGCGAACACAAAAAAAAAAAAAAATCCGCATATTCGCGAGAATTCGCGGATTTTGCGGATTGCGAATTCGCAAATCCGCAAAATTCGCGATCGCGAGATTCGCAAAATTCGCCCATGCTTACCTGCAGTTTGCACTGGTTCAAGCAGGCAGCAGCTATTTCAAATGCGAAAGGTGAAAAATACAGGTGGCTGAGACAGATATTTGTTTTTTGGGCTAGGTCTGTGCTGCTCAACTACCACATACGTGCATGCATATTCTGAGAAAATCTCAAGATAAAATCCAACTTACTCAAATAATAAAATTTAGGGCCCATACTAATCCCGTTTTTGGTATCTTTGCTAAGACAACCGAGAGGTGCGGCGATTTTGTGGCAGGTGTGACGGTGGTTTCTAGTTGAAGGGTCTCAGAAGGATGTTTATAGCCATTAAAATATATGCAGCGCCACACTGGAGGGCTACAGTCAGACGTGTATGGGAATACATGGGTAAAGCCATCTTTTTCTAGGTAACTGCACTGCGTGATCGAGTGGAACAGAAATATTCCAGGGCAGAGGTAGGGACATCCCTTTTCCAATGCAGTTCTGCAAACATTTGTAACAAAATTCTCGGTCAGCAGAGAGACCGGAGCTGACACCGGATGTCATGTGCACCATGAAAAATGTATAGTACGTAGAAGTCTTCTCACAATTGTCAAAACTCCAGGACTTCGATCTATTGTATTAGTTCAGTACTTACGTCAGATGAAACCAATTATAACCGATCCCAAGACATCACAATACTGTGGTGACTAAAGCTGTATTGCATAGTGCTAAAATTGTGTTCCAACTGCAATTAACCATTTAAAACTTAATGCGTCTCTTTCCTATTAAGATTCCTTTCATCTGCAACCCTGTCTCACGTTTGGATGATTCCATTAGAGATGCCTTTTTCTGCCAGTGGAAATTACCTCCCTCCTCACCTTGGCACCACACTTTAATATTTTAGAAAGAATGAAACTTTGGGGTGTATTTTAAAGGTTTCCCAAAAATGAAGATTTATAGAGCGCACATTCACTGTTAGCGACCACCTGTTGAATCTGGGAAACTGGCATTAACAAGCAACTAAAATGCAACTCACAGACTTATCAAATTAGAATATTGTGGTCTGTTTTAAATACTGGTTTTAAAACGACCAATCAAAACGTTGTGGCTCCCATATACAAACTCACTTATGCTCCTAAATCAGATTTACTAGCTCAAATTGATGGATTTACAACTGTGAGCCAAAGGTAACCGTTGCGGTTATACATCTTTTTACTACCACATAATATTAACCCAGGATCATATAATATTATGCAGTAATAAATGGCATGCAAGGCGCAGAGTCGAAATTTCAGTGCATGAATACCCGAAAGTTTGTGTATGTTCAAAAATAAAGGAGTTTGTAGTCAGTCACAAACATCTCTCAAATCCTTTTCCCACCCTGTAGAATAACTATTGTCAGCGTAACAAAAATGGCATGGGCTCTGGTGCAAGCAAGAACAATGCCCCCTTTGACAGCTGATGGGGTAATATAATAAAGCACTATCAGATTTCAAGAACCCCTCATGGCTCTTTGATCTGGTGCCACAGCACCTGCTGCACCAATGGTAGCTATGCTCCTGGTGCTTGGGTAAATCCATTTCTTGGATGGAAAAGGTAACAAAACACTCAGTCAATGTAGGGTCCTGGGAAACTCATTTCAGTACAGGATAATTTAGCCAAAACTCCTTATGGAAATGAGAAAATTATATAACCTTTTAACTCTCTCTGCAACTCTGGACTCTACCAATAGATATGTTGACTAGCAACAGAGAGAAGAGGGGCGTGTCTGTGCCTGGATGTAAACGTACTGAGTGGTGAAAGAGAACATATATGTTAGTCTATTCCTGCAGTTACCAGTGTAGACTGCTGACATCACTACACCACTGGTATAAGGAAAAGACCAGGGAATAGGCTGTTACTTGGCCAGAGACAGGAGCAGTGCCCTTCAAATTGACCTACCACTGACAGCAAAGGCATAGCAGACTGACCTAACTTCACTATGCACAGAGAGCACTACTATCTTTCACATTTCACTGATAGCAGAGCTACTCCTTACCTGCTGCAGTCAGCACAGCGATTTTTAATTCGCCAATGACAGCTCAGCTAACACTCACCTTTTGCAGATCAGTGAGCTGTGAATGAATGCATAAAAGTAAACTTGTATAGCCCTGTCTTACCCAAAGGCCTTTTTGCACTGCAAGCCTTCTTGCCAGAGATTGATCAGAGCCTAATCGAAGAGTAACTGGTAGAGTGAAAGGCCAGGTCTCGATATGATTCTTCAAAATAATATGGCTTCCTAGGTACTAAATTGCTGTGGAAGTTTTTTCTAATGCACAATTTTGAGTGAAAAGTAACTTTGAATATTAATGATATTTGTGATTAATTCTAGTTGTAAATGTTGAAATAATAGCATTGCAAACAAAACGATTTTGATATGTCATTTGGAAGTGTGTTTAATAATGTGATTTAGCTGTACCACATTTTTATGAAGCCACCATTTTTATTAATATGGTTGCTGTTCTGACATTCTGTTCATCTTGCTCCTGCTCATTCCTCCTCTCAATCATTGCCCCCTGGCTTGTTTTCTCTCCACACAGTTTACACAGAGCACAAGGTACTGTCATGTAACTGGTTACTTAGGACCAATGAGTTGCTACTGCTAAGAGGAACAACTCCACACCATGTGGCTTCTCTGTGAATGTGCTAGTAAGTTTGCGTAACATGATGTAGGTAACGCTATACTTGTTGGTTTGAAGAGGGACATAGCTCTGCAGAGGGCAGGTGTTGGATATTGTGGATAAGAAATGAGGAAGGATCATTGGGTAAGGAGTGTCCTAAACTACACAGAGATAAGGTGGGATGTGCTGTTGCAAGTGAGTGGTTATCGCCCGTCTATAGTAACCAAGGTCCCTTCCATGCATCATGTGGTGAGAAGTTTCTCCAGTGAATCAGTGTACAAGCAAACCCACACCCATAGTGTGATGAGGTGAGGTTGGTTGAAGTGAAGGCCTTAAAATACTGCAACATCCAAAGTAGCTTGCACCAAAGGGAGAATTTTTACTAGTGCTCAAATGGAAATATAGAATCGTAGGTACTCCTCGTCTCAGACTGCCTGTTTGCTGCTGAGATGTGCTGGTACTCTCCCATTAAAAGAATTGAGGGCAGTGCTGAGAAGTGCCCGTACTATTCCTTCATAATTAAAGTGCAGGTAGCGAGAACCTGATAGTCTCTGCACATTTAAAGCACTCTTGTTTAGGTCTAGCTACAGAAAGAGTCCCAGCGCCATTAGCACTTGTAAAACGTTTTTAGATACATAGGGCCCGATTCACAGAACTAACAAGACAAAATCCTAAACTTACTACTTTTGGTATTCACAGAAGTTAGGATTTTATCTTAAGTTTGTCTTAAGACAAACCTTAAGACAGACATAAGACAGACTTAAGACCGTATTAAGACAGACCTAAGACAGTATTAAGACAGACTTAAGACAGACTTAAGACAAACTTAAGACAGACTTAAGTTAGGATTTTGTCTTCAGTCTGTCTTAAGTCTGTCTTATGTCTGTCTTAAGTCTTTTTTAAGTTTGTCTTAAGTTTGTCATAAGTTTGTCTTAAGTCTTACTTAAGTCTGTTTCAAGTTTATCTTAAGACAAACTTAAGACAAAATCCTAACTTCTGTGAATACCAAAAGTAGTAAGTTAGGATTTTGTCTTAAATTAGTTCTGTGAATCAGCTCCATATTGTTCATACTGACTGCTGAGACAAGGTTAGATAAGTCCATGTTGGCCTCAGATTCCTCCAAATTAAAATCCGGTTTCATCTACTTTATTACATAAAAAAGGTATTTTTTGCTGGCTCTTAGGGCTCAGTGCACTTTACCACCACTAACTAGTGCTAAAGTGCTTGCGCTCTTTCCTTTCAAACATGGTAAAATTGGCCTACACTGAATTGGCAATTTGAATTTACTTGTAAGTCCCTAGAAGTGTGGTTCTACATGTACCCAGGGACTGTACATTAAATGCTACTAGTGGGCCTGCAACACTTATTGTGCCACCCTCTTAAGTAGGCTATTTAAAGATGTGTCATGTCAAGGCCAGGGCCTTCATGCTTTCTGGCCAGGGTGCCATTTGAGACATTTCCATTCCTTCTGTCAGCCTGGGTGCTTATGTGTGATGTTTCCATGCTTTCTGGCCTGGGTGCTAATTATGTGTGCTATTTCCATAGTTTCTGGCCTCAGTGACCTGGAGGTGGAGGCTCATGTGTGACATTTCCATGCTTACTGGTCTGGGTGATTATGTGTGACGTTTGCATGCTTACTGGCCTGGTGGTGTGACCAGGCTTGGGTCAGTGCCTAGATGCTTATGTGTGACATTTCCACAGTATTCTGGCCTCAGTCAGTGGCCCGTATGCTCATGTGTGACATCACATGTCTGTGCTCAATGTGTGATAACATGAGTGACAATTTACTATGCTTATAAAGTTAATACAATCTAATATTTAATAAAACATTTGTTGAAAAATGCTTTGTTTTGGCTTACTGGCCTGGTGGTGTGACCAGGCTTGGGTCAGTGCCTAGATGCTTATGTGTGACATTTCCACAGTATTCTGGCCTCAGTCAGTGGCCCGTATGCTCATGTGTGACATCACATGTCTGTGCTCAATGTGTGATAACATGAGTGACAATTTACTATGCTTATAAAGTTAATACAATCTAATATTTAATAAAACATTTGTTGAAAAATGCTTTGTTTTGGCCTTTCCGTCTCTCAAATGTTCTTGGGGGGGGACAAGTTCAACCCTCCAAACTCCCCCTAGTAGTGGATGCTTACTGCGCTTGCTCGCTACACACCATGTGGGGGACTGGTCTCACTTTTACTTTGTTCTCATTGATTCACTACTTGTGTCTATATGGTTGGGATACCCGACACCCCCTCTCAACACAATCCCCAAGAATGGGAAGACGGAAACGGTTCTGAACTTTTGGAAGGCGGGAGGGAGTTACCCTCCCGGCCGTATTTATTAAAAATATGAAACAAAATTAAAACATTAAAATAACAGTTTCATATCATGTACAATTTCATTTACACATTACGATGTTCTTGGCTAACCTTAACACATCTCTAATACAAAGGTTCTCCTAGCCGATACTAAAACATCCTGTAAATGCATTTCTCAAAATTGAAATTGTACATCCTAACATTACGGGCCAACGGCAAGGTCGTAACCGGTGTCAGATCCCTAATACCAGAACTCCCCCCTCACTTGTGAGGGGCGGGCGCACAGAGGACTGTACCTCTGTGCCAACTTCCAATTTCCCTTGTCTTAACGGGGGCCCCTGTTTACTCGACGCCATCTTAGTGGTTGTCCAAGGACTCGTGTGAGGTGTCTAGAAGGTAGCGTAGACCCCCCTCCCACCCCACACTGCTTACCACATCTGCCGTCGCAGATGTCCTGGCCCCGGGAAATTCCCAGGAGGGGCCCGTAGCCCCTCCTCCCCAGGGAGGGGCCTTGACCGCCTTCCCTTTCGGCGTCCCCATCCTTAGAAGGGGACCGCCTCCCCGTTTGAGGGGCCAATGGCCGCCTCCCCCCGGGCGCTCCCATCCATAATGGGTGACGCCCCACCTCTAGGGATCTTCCAATTACTGCTCACCGATCATGACCTTACCGCCCGACCAAAAATAAATACGACATTTTTAAACTAAGAGAGAATAAAACAGACAATTATACTGAGCAATTCAAAGTATAACTTCTACTAAGCACTACATTTAACTCTGCTGCAATTACTTTGTCGAAATACATGCTGAAAGATCAACCACTTTATTACATATCAAAATCATCAACTTTATTCACAACGACCTGTAAAAGAAACGGTATCATGTCACCCGACTTTATTCAAAACAAATCGCTGTCATCAGGGGCTGGTGGGTGGGTCAAAAATTGGCTCTTCGTTCCGTCTCGAGCTCACGTGCAACGGGGAGGTGCAGCTTCAGAGCACAGGAACAAGAGGATGCTTCCTTGGCTTGTTGCTCCTTTTATTCTTCTTCGGGCGGGCGTGGACCTTCCTCCAATCCGCCTACGGGGCGTGGCCATCGGCGTAGGTGTCTAGGAGAGCCCCCTCTTGGGCGGGAAAAGGCGCGCCCCGGCTACGCCGCTTCGGGCATACCAGCCGAGACTCGCCTCCCGCCCAAAATGGCTTCCCGGGGGATCGGGGTACTCCACCATACGTTCGGGGGGACCGAGCGGTCGCCCCTTTCCATATGGTTGGGATACCCGACACCCCCTCTCAACACAATCCCCAAGAATGGGAAGACGGAAACGGTTCTGAACTTTTGGAAGGCGGGAGGGAGTTACCCTCCCGGCCGTATTTATTAAAAATATGAAACAAAATTAAAACATTAAAATAACAGTTTCATATCATGTACAATTTCATTTACACATTACGATGTTCTTGGCTAACCTTAACACATCTCTAATACAAAGGTTCTCCTAGCCGATACTAAAACATCCTGTAAATGCATTTCTCAAAATTGAAATTGTACATCCTAACATTACGGGCCAACGGCAAGGTCGTAACCGGTGTCAGATCCCTAATACTCTCCCCTCACTTGTGAGGGGCGGGCGCACAGAGGACTGTACCTCTGTGCCAACTTCCAATTTCCCTTGTCTTAACGGGGGCCCCTGTTTACTCGACGCCATCTTAGTGGTCGTCCGAGGACTCGTGTGAGGTGTCTAGAAGGTAGCGTAGACCCCCCTCCCACCCCACACTGCTTGCCATCGCAGATGTCCTGGCCCCGGGAAATTCCCAGGAGGGGCCCGTAGCCCCTCCTCCCCAGGGAGGGGCCTTGACCGCCTTCCCTTTTGGCGTCCCCATCCTTAGAAGGGGACCGCCTCCCCGTTTGAGGGGCCAATGGCCGCCTCCCCCCGGGCGCTCCCATCCATAATGGGTGACGCCCCACCTCTAGGGATCTTCCAATTACTGCTCACCGATCATGACCTTACCGCCACAGGCCGGATAGTTGACCGGCTATCCGGACCCCCCACAAAACTCCTACTTAAAGGTCATGGCTGCACAAACTCTTTAACCAAGCTACGAAGTCTCCTATGAGTAAGGCATTCCCCTCCCGGGACAAATGGACCCCACCCTCCAGGTACATATGGTCCCCCCTGATACATCCATGAGGAATAGAATGCAATGTACATGTACGGAACAACCTACCAAGTTTGTTATTCACTTTCTTCACCGACTGATTTAAAGCTGACACAGAAATAGCCCCCCGCCACACCGTCCGCGGAATCATGTGGGACCATGCAATCGTGCACCCCGGAACCCTTCTCGCCAACCAACTTACTGTGGATAGTATTAATTCGAGAAGTACTCGTCGACCCGTGGTCACCAAATCATTGCCCCCAAGATGCACTATGATTACAGATGGCGGTGACCTTGTCCGCCCTAACAAACCCTCCATAAAAGTTTGAAACTGGTCAATACAGAGCCCGCCCCTTCCGTAGAAGGTCACCCTGTACCCGTATTCCCCAGCCATGTGAATCATGTCACCTGCTTTGAATACGTCTGCGGCGCGCCTCACGTATGAGTGGCCGACGACCCACACCACTCTTGCCTCAGCCGGTGATCTTTGACCGCTGGTCCCCAGGTGTCGGGTCAACTGCACAGTCCGCCCCGCAAAGCCTGCTCGCGAAACTGAAAACCAAACAGAAAACAAGAAGCGTGAGTGCATGACATTAGCTTCACAACATGTGCAACCGCACATACCTCTTATAACAATTCGAGGACCAACGCCCCAACTGTTTCACTTTATCCACACTCAAACCCCTGGCTGTAGCCTCTGTAGCAGCACCTATCCGGAATGAGTGGGTCCCAAAATCGCTCGGGTTCAAACCCGCTGCCGTGATTGCCATTGTTAACACCCGCTGAAACTGAAACCTGGTCATTGGGGTGGCGTCGGTATGTCTCAGCAAGCTCCCCCCCCATGCTGCCGCCCTTTGCGCTAAGTACTCCTCTACGCATTTCACTGGGCACATGTGGGACCCTAGCATGCGCTGAACAACCACACTGTCTCCGATCGCTCCCTGATCGGTTTTGGACTTGGCTATCGTGACTACCATCGTGTCACCCTTAATCAGGATGTGTTCTCGACACAGACCTCCCCCCGTATCCTGCTTGTTCTTCACTACCAGTTCGCTTATCCGCATAGCCCCATGGAACGCTAATGCAAAAGCGGCCCGGAACAGCACTGTCTCTGACTGAGATGAACAAACCGCAGGGAGTACGGACATTAACTGGGACAACCTTGCTAGCCCTATCGGGCGCCTCTCGTCCTCTCTACGACCCTCAAGGCGTTGCCACCCGCGCAGCGCCTTTTTCACCAGAAAGGACGCTGTGGGGTCCTGAATGCCATGAGCCTGCGCCATGAACGAAATGGCGGCTCGGTGTCTATTGGCTGTTGCCACTGATCGGCCTGCCTGATGCAATGATACTAGAAATCTCAGGACGTACTCTTCCTGCCCCCAATGTTCCCCCCTGGCTGGACCCAAAAATGCCCAATAAGAACGGAACGCCCCTTCATAAGCCTTCCTTGTCCTGGGGGCTAGACTCTCTCCCACGAGGTTTTGTAATCCGGGGCACCGAGAGACCAGAGAACTTCGGGAAATGGTGCCGCCCCCAAGTCCGCAGAGGGCAGATGGCCCCGGAAGGCCTGCATGTGGGAACGAGAGAGTGCATCAGCCGCCTGGTTCAGTACCCCAGGCACATGTTTTGCTCTAAAGTGAACGTTCAATTGCATACATAGCAGGAAAATTTCTTTCATCAATCTTAAGATCAATTTGCAGCGTGCTGCCTGATTATTGACACATTCTACCACGGTCATGTTATCGGACCAGAACACCACAGCACGATCACGAAACCCCTCTGGCCATGTCTTCAGGGCCACTAGAATAGGGAACAGTTCAAGAAACCCAATGTTACCCGTGAGTCCACTCTCGTGCCACCATGCCGGCCATTTTTGTGCCGACCAATGATTACCAAAAATGGCGCCAAAAACCCTCACTCCCTGCCGAGTCGGTCCACAATCCCAGCTCCTCGGAGGAGACCGCTGGTTTGTTCCACAGGACACGACCGTTGAAATCCGCCAGAAATGCCAACCATATGCGCATGTCCTGGCGAACCTCTGCCGAGAGTCTTGTGCGGTGATGCCCTTCCTTAAGGCCCACCATGGCTTGAGCAATAGAGCGAGAAAAGGGGCGAGCCATTGGTATCACTCTAAGGGCAAAATTAAGCTGACCCACAGCTTGCTGCAACTGATGCAATGTTACCTTCGTCTCGCCAATACATGTCTCAAGCGAGGCCTTAAATTTTAACACCTTCTCCTTAGGCAAACGGAAGCACCCCTCTTCAGAATCGAGCTCAATTCCCAGAAACTCGAGTGAAGTAGACGGCCCCACAGTCTTGCCTGGTGCCAATGGCACACCGAATCTTTTCATGAGATCACAAAATTTACTCAAAGCCTGCGCACATTCCGTGTCCCCGGCTGCCCCCAGAAACAGAAAATCATCAAGGTAATGCATAACCTGCGTAAAGCCTGTGGCTCTGGTGAACGCCCATTGTAAAAAACTACAGAATTTTTCAAAATACGCACAAGAGATGGAGCAACCCATTGGCATACATTTATCCATGTAATAGCGTCCCTGAAATACAAAACCTAACAGACGCTGATCCTGCGGATGTACCGGGAGCAACCGGAACGCTGACTCGATATCAGATTTAGCCATCAGCGCTCCGGGCCCCAGGCGATTCAACATGGCGACAGCCTCATCAAAGGAAGCATACCGCACCGAACAAACTCCCGGGTCAATCGCATCATTCACGGAAAGACCCTTAGGAGCGGACAAGTTATGTATTAACCGAAACTCACCAGGGTCCTTCTTGGGGACTACACCCAACGGTGAACAAACAAAATTATGAACAGGCGGGCTCGCATAAGGACCCGCCACCCGACCTCGGGCCACTTCCTTTGCAATCTTTGCCTGTACTACAACCGTATTTTGTTGAACCGACAGTTGATTTTTACACAGTGCTTCCCCCCGAAAATCCCCCGCCGGGATGCGGAAACCATTTGAGAAACCGTCTCTCAACACCCCAGCGGAGACATGATCGGGGTATTCGTTCAGCCAGGGGACCATTGCCATGATGTCGATGAGAGTAGGTAGCAGCACCCCTCGGCCATTATTAGACCTGTTTGGCGCCGCCTCTGCCCCCTGTATCGCCATTCTTGGCTCGGCATGAACTCTCGGGGTGTGAAGACTGTCCGCACCCTGCACACTCATGCCTGAACTTGCACGTCCCCTGTGGTCTAGTGCACTTACCCCTGTTGAAGCTCCAACAGACCCCTTTCTTGCCAGAGTTCCCATTACTCTTTGTGTGTTGATCACTACCGGTGCCCGCTCGAAAGGGCACCAACGGGAAATGGCGGGAAGGCTCTGCCCCATTCCCGCCAAACGAAGACGGCTTTGCCGGGTTAGACCTAACCTGTTTTTGCCAGGAAATGGAGTCGAAACAATCCCACGTCAGGGATGAGTCGTGCTCTTTGGCCTTACGAAATTTGTTATCATAACCCAACCATTGATCACCTTCGTACGATTCATAAAAATCCATTATCCGTGTCTGGTAACACGCCAGTTCAGTCAACACCTCGGGCCTACGTTCCCCCATGATTGCAGTGAACATCCCAAAAGCCCTGGCCCAATTAGCGATTGTTTCATCAACTCTGAAACCCGCCATCTTTGCTCGCCATACATTTGGATGCAACAGTTCTTTCTGATTTCTAACATGTTCTATTTCATAATGATCAGTCAATAGCGAGAATATGTTCACATATTTATCCGCCCATATCATTTCCTTTGTGGCCAACGGGATATGTTGGACCACCTTTTCCCTCCTTGAGGGTAACGACCCCTCCCCAGCCATTGGCAACAGCTTCTTTCCCGAATTAGCTGAACTCGCTGCAGCTGCTGTTCCAACGCTTGAAGACGGTTGTTCCGCGGGAACCTGAGAGGGAACAAAAGGACAAGGTGCCTTCGCAGCATCTCGTGATTGCCGCAACTGCTTCATTATTAATTTGGCCTCTTCGGCCGTATCCCCAGGAGCAATGGCGCCCTCATTATTCTTGCCCAACCACGCCGCCAACTGGGCGGCCAACTCAGGTGGCATATCCCCCTCGTTCACCGGCGTAACTACGACAGGGATCGGCTGTCCTGCGTCCGGAATCGGAACTGGGGCCTCTACCGGCCTGACCGGGCTCGCCGGAGGAGACTCGGGAACCCGTGCCTCATCCCCAGCCGCCCTGTTCCTGGCCCTTTTACCCCTCCCGGCAGGGACAACCCCCGGCAATGCTGGTCCGATGACTTTCTTAGGCCGGCCCGTACCGTTCATGGCCGCCATCTGCTTCTTCATGTTCGCCATGTCCTTTACCAGCATACGAAGCATTTGGTCGGTGCTAACCTTCTTTCCGACCCTTTTGCCCGGCATTTTCTCACGATAGTCGACCGAAAGGTCCTGGAACCAAAGCTTGAAGCGCTAAAAGAGAAAACAGAAAATCAAAAATTGGCTCTTCGTTCCGTCTCGAGCTCACGTGCAACGGGGAGGTGCAGCTTCAGAGCACAGGAACAAGAGGATGCTTCCTTGGCTTGTTGCTCCTTTTATTCTTCTTCGGGCGGGCGTGGACCTTCCTCCAATCCGCCTACGGGGCGTGGCCATCGGCGTAGGTGTCTAGGACAGCCCCCTCTTGGGCGGGAAAAGGCGCGCCCCGGCTACGCCGCTTCGGGCATACCAGCCGAGACTCGCCTCCCGCCCAAAATGGCTTCCCGGGGGGATCGGGGTACTCCACTGTGGTAAATTTTAATTACCTATACGGAGTTTATGCGGTAAAGTTCAATAAGAATAACTCAGTCAAAATAAGAAGGCAGAGTCCGTGGTATCTGAGGTTTAAAAGGGGTTTTATTCCTTAAAAAGGAATTGGTTCGAACCAATGGTAGCATGACCCATCGCCACGAGGGTTCAGGGTAGGAATTGCAATGGACATGTACAATGATTTATTAACAAGTAATCATATATATAGTCATTTCATACAGTAACATTGAATGCAGAAGGCGTAACAGCTGAGAGAAATGAGATAAGAACAGAAATACGTAACAGAAGGCGTGCACTAGGGTGTACACGGAGGTGTGTGCTAGAAACGTCACATAAAGGTGTCATAAAAGGGTGGATCCCTGGAAGGATCCTGCAGAGTCAGCAAAAACAGGTGGCAGAGATGCGCGCGCAGCAGCATGACGTATGATTGACGTGTAACTGGAGGGTGAAGGGGACTTGACATTTAGCCCTACATGTGGAGACAGAAGTCTGGAGTGTCAGAACAACCTAATCCCAAATCATATCTAATATCTTGTGTTTGAGGAACTGTATTATCTAAAAGGAAAGGTCTCTCGGGCAGAGGCTATTCTATACTGACTGCTAATGCGTGTATATGTGACTACGTGTCTACATGAGATGTGAGGGGCCATAGGCCTACCATGGTAACGGAAGCTATGAATTACTTGCATGGAGACAGTGAGGCCGGGCCCTTTGCTCTGCAGCTGGGAAGGATGTTTACCTAAACTACTAGACAGGAATGTATTTTTCGAGGAGCGGAGCAGATAACTTGAAGGCTGAATACGGTCTTGGCAAGCAAGGCTGGCCGAGCCTGGCACAGCTCGCCGCGCAGGGAGTAAGTCAAGGGTCAGGAAGCAGCAGGCTGCGGTTTTCAGAGGCAGAAGGCAGGAGGAGCCTCGATGGCAGAAATCAGGGCCTAACTCGCCAGAGCTAGAAATCATGAAAGTGCACCACATAAAGACGTTGGCAAGGCACACTTAGGAACGGAATATCTGACCCATTCATGGTGGATCTGAAAGAGGACATGTTAACGTTGGACGCAAATGTATTTGCGTCTTCATAGCTGGAAGTGGAGGGAACATGCATGTACTTGAAGCACGTACATGTAGCCGTTGGGGTCTACGATAGGGGACATAACTGACCATGAAAATTCATATTACCTCATTCCCTCCTTGTCCCCTACGGACCCTTCATGATATATCAATCCTCATTAATCTATCAATCTGTTCATGCAACATCATTTGCTCTTTTTTCTTCTTACGGCGTTTTAAATGAGGACTTGAATGAGGAATACATGATGTGGCGCACAAGCCGCAAATCGCTGGCCCACATTGCAAACATAGGCAACAACTGAATACTATGAGAAGGGCAATACCTAGGAAGGATAGGATCTTCCATCCCCAGGCTGATAACACGCTCCAGAACCAACCGGACCAAGTCCAGGTGCCTGGATTCTGGTGCATCTGACTTGCAATCTTGTGAAGACGAGTAATGGCTCTATATACTGATGGTGCGTTTTGTGGAATGAAAACACAGCAGCTCGATCCGATGACTCTACAGGCTCCGCCCCTATCGGCCAGGATGACGTCAAGGACGAGACGATTTTGAAGAACAACAATCCGCATAGCAGACTGCTCCTCTGTTAAGTTACCTAGGGCGGATGTAGTTTCATTCACTACTTCTTCAAGGGTTCTAGTTAATTTTCGTATCAGTTTACTATTAAAGACAGCACCTAAGTAGGGAAAGAAACCTTTATTGAAATCTGTATACTGCTCCCATGCCGTTTCAGTATAGTCGACAATCGGGAGATCTCTCTGTGGTCTATTGTGTACTAGATGGATGTCCCTATGATAATCAGGAGGGGCTAGGAAAACGGGTGGCAGAAGGAATGCAATGTAACAGGTGCCATCCCAATCTAGAGGTAAACGTATATATGCGGTATGACCACAAACGAAGTAGGAATGACGTGAAGCTTTAAATGTAGACTTGCCCTTATCACTGAATTCGATCACAGTATTACATTTACTATGACCCAGGGGTACTGAACCATTCTTTCTGACACATAATTCACCTTTAACTGGTAGTACGGACATAGCAGGCAAGACTGGTTCGGATTCGGATTCAACATTCAGAATCATGAGGTTAAGTGTAAAATTACCTAATCCATATACTTCGTTTTCTAGATCAGTTCCTGTTCTTTTGGGAAGACCCTCCTTGTCAGGGAAACATACTCTATGCAGAACTGTGTTCAGATTTCCCCATACCCAGTTGCCCTGGTAAACTACAGAATCTGAATCTAAGGAATTAATTAAACTAAACCATGCACCACATGAACCATTATGTGTGAACGGGTACGGAAAAAGAGGCAGAACTCCCTTGTATTTCTGATAGGGAGGGAGTCGGCCACATATCCAACAATTGGTAGTATTGCTGGTCTGATGGGAATGATGTAACATGCTAATGAATGTGTTGTTGCGCAGCGCAAGTCGATAAGATAGTTCGTGCGGGGGCAGTTCACTGAAAGAGTGTTCGACAGTGTCATTTGAAGAGGAATGTGCATGTTTGAAAATAGGGTAGTATACATGTAACAGTACACTTGCAGCAATAATCATAAGACTTAGAAAAAACATAATCAATAGTGTCACAATGCAGTGGCTGCGAAGAGATTTACAATATTCATGTTTCTTGAGCTGTTTCTGTCTATCTCTCTCTCTGTTGGGGTCTAGGGGATACATGTCAGAATCAGGTTTAACCGATTCACCTAGGGGAGGACTTAAACAATTAAACTGTCTGACTTGCTAGACCTTAGTTTGGATTTATACTCCTCGGACGGAGTTTTCTCTATCAGGGGAAGTTTAGAGTCACTGAAATCTGGGCAGTCCTTAGAGGGGGAGGGCTGAGAGTCCGTAACTGGAAGCAGTCCATGAAATATCTTGACGTGGCTGGAGTGGAGCCACCCTTTGCGGCCCTCGACCTTGATTGCAGTCCTCGTGGTTAGCAGAACAAGTTTCGGCCCCTGCCAACGGGGCTCCAGCGGACTCCTCCGATCGAAGTTCCTGACGAGAATATGGTCCCCCGGAATGATCCCATGTGGCTTTACATCGGTGTTGTCGGGAAAGGCTGCAGCAACCTGTGAACGACATGATTGGAGTGCAGACATCAAGGAGGCAAGGTAATCTGTCAACATATTACAATCGACATCAGTAATTTTTCTCGGCAAAGGCGTCCCCCACATATTCGGTGGCCTACCGAAGACCACCTCGTACGGGGATAGCCCTGTTCTGGAGTGTGCGACCATTCTCATATAGAAGAGTGCGACTGGCAAAGCTACTATCCAGTCGACTCCTTTCTCCCTACAGATTTTGGCAAGACGGATTTTCAGAGTCTGATTATGGCGTTCCACGAGGCCTGCTGCCTCGGGATGTCGGACACAATGGAACTTCCACTGGTAGCCGAGCAGGAGAGATACCTGTTTCATCAGCTCGGACGAGAATGGCTGACCGTTATCGGAGTATACAACGCGGGGCAAACCATATCTGGGGAAAAATTCACGAACCAGCTGTTTGGCAGTGGTCGGAGCAGTGTAATCTGGGACTGGATATGCTTCTGTCCAGCGGGAAAGTGCACATACAACTACGAGGACATATTTGAATCCTCGACAACGTTCCATCTGGATATAATCCATCTGGAGGACTTCAAAAGGGTGATCGGGAGGATGAAATCCACCTTGCTCTACGGGAATGCTTCTACCAGGGTTGAACTGACAACATATCATGCAAGTACGCACTTTCTGTTTGGCTGCTGTTCGTAAATGTTTATTGAACCAGATATTTTGAATACTGTCTAACATAGCTTTTTCTCCTAAATGTGCAGGACTGTGTACTGTGTTAATGATTACTTGGACCATAGAGTCGGGGAGAAACCATATAGATTTCCCCTTCGTCATCCATCCTTGATCTGTCTGGACCCCTCCTAGTTCAGTCCACTTCTTGATTTCGTCCGGTGTAGCATGTGTCTGTATATCAATTACATCTAGGGCGGGATCCTTAACTGTCATACAATGTGTCGGTGTCTGAACTATAGTCTTTGTCAGATCAGTTGTGTGAGTCTGAGTCTGAGCTGTATGCTTGGCTGTGCGGTCTGCTAGGTCGTTACCCTGGGAAATGATATCTGTGACTTTGGTATGTGCCTTGCACTTCATGATGGATATCGCTGTAGGCAGATGTATTGCATCTAACAGAGTTCGGATGAGGGAACCGTGCTGAATTTTGGCTCCGTGAGAGGTCAAAAAACCTCTCTCTCGCCACAGGACACCAAAGTCGTGTACGACTCCGAATGCATAACGGGAATCTGTGTATATGTTAACTTTCTTATTCTTGGCTAGAATACAGGCTTGGGTCAGAGCAATGAGCTCTGCTGCTTGAGCTGACAAGGTATCAATACAATTTGTTTCTATGACTTCAGTTTCTGTCGTGACTGCGTAGGCTGCCACTAAGTCCCCTGTACTTGTTCTCATGCATGAACCATCCACATAAAGTGTCAGGTCTGGATCTGGTAATGCGGTGTCTGTCAAGTCTTGTCTGGGTTTCGTCGTAATGGTAATGACCTCAATACAATCATGTGCCAATGGGTCTGCCTCACTTAATGGCAAAAGTGTAGCAGGGTTCAATGTGTTGCAGCGTCTGATTTCTATGTGTGGCTGAAACAATGTCAATTCATAACCTGTCAGTCTTGCTATAGTCAAGTGCTGGGTCTGTGTTCGGTTTAAAAGAACTTCCACGGAGTGTGGAACTTGTACTGTCAACCGATGTCCTAGCACTATGGAATCACTTTGTCTGATTGCTAGGGCTGTTGCTGCTACTGATTTCAAGCACGCAGGCAGAGCCTGGGCTACTGGATCCAATGTACTAGAGAAATAAGCACACGGTTTGTATGAACCTGCTTGATCCTGAGTGAGTACTGACAATGCAGTACCTTCACGTTCTGTGACAAAAAGTGTAAAAGGCTTGCTATAACATGGTGTCGCTAAAACTGGTGCTTGACATAAGGCTTTCTTTAAGTCCTCAAAAGCTTGTGTGTGTTCCTGAGTCCAAGGGAGGACAGTCGATGTCGCTGCCTCCTGGGTTGTCAACTGTATGAGTGGTTTGGCTAGGAATGCATACTGAGGGATCCATTGTCTACAGTAAGAAGTGAGGCCTATAAAGGCCCGTACCTCCTTTTGTGTCTTGGGTTGTGACATGTTTACAATTAACTGAATGCGGTCAGGTGTTAGCTGTCTCCCCCCTTTGGTCAGCAAGTGCCCAAGGTAAACAACTTGCTGAACACAGAATTGTAGCTTCGAAGGGGACACCTTGTGTCCCTTGTCAGCCAGGAAATGCAAAACCGTCAGTGACGCTTGCTCACATTCGGGTTCGCTGCGGGCGGTGATCAGTAGATCGTCGACATACTGTAACAGAGCAGTGTTGTCAGGCAGGTGTATACTGTCTAGTTGTCTTTTCAGTGCTTGACTATAGATGCTGGGGCTTTCTGTGAATCCTTGAGGTGCGCGTGCAAATTTGAAGCTTCGTCCATTTAGACAGAATCCGAAAAGGTATTGGCTTTCCGGATCAATGGGGACGCTAAAGAAGGCGTTCTTCAGATCTATTACAGTAAAGAACGTGGCTTCGGAATCAATGGCAGTCAATAGAGACGAGATATCTGGGACCACAGGATACTGTGGTACGATGCATTTATTCAATTCGCGCAGATCGATAACTAATCGATAAACTGGGGGTGCATTTGGATCAGTTCGTTTAAGAATTGGGATGATGGGGGAGTTACATAAATTCGAGTCGGTTTCTACAACCACTCCTTGTGCAATCAGCTCGTCAATGATTTTCAGTAAAGCCGCTATAGCATCTGGTGGTAACTTGTATTGTCGGATTCGTGGTAAGACTACTCCTGGTCTAAGTGTGACTCGATATGGTGTAATGTGCATACAACCTACATCAGTGGGGCCTTGTGCCCATAAATGTACAGGAACGTTCTGTAGTCTGGGATCAATATCTCTCAACACATAGTGACCCTTAAGTCACGTAGAAACAGTCTCACTCCTTCCGGAGAGCAACATATCACAGCTCCTAGAGCTTTCAGTGTCTTGATGCCTAATAAGTTTTCTGGACATGATTTCGTTAACAACAAGTCTGTAGTGCGAGACAATGGACCAACTAAAAGTGGTACTGGTTGTGATACTTCGTTTACAATAGGTTTGCCTGAAAATCCAAGGGATACATTCTGTGCGCCTGAGAGGGGTGCCCCTGGAACCTCGTCATGACTTATAGTTGTCCTGCTTGCCCCTGTATCAATCAAAAACTTTCTATCTTTTCCTAACACTTGGCTGTGTACATAAGGACCCTCTTGATCTACAGGAACCTCAATAAGAGGCAAGCCGACTTCCCTCTCTAGGCTGTTTCATGTGTATCGCTGATAATCGGGATAATCAGTTTGCGCATACTGGTACATCTGTTGTGTTGCATGTTGTGTTGCGGCAATGGGCTGTGGCTGTGGCACGGCTACGGTCTGTACTGTCTGTTGTGAAGCTTGCATAGGCTGGATATTCTGTGGTACTTGTTGTTGGGCCTGGTCCTGTCTAGGAGGACGCGGCCTTTCTTTAGTTTTACCTGTTGATATATTATGTTTCAAAACTGCACAATCGTTTACATAATGACCTGGCTGTTTACAATAGTTGCATATCCCTTTAACAGGAGCTGCTGAATTATTGGACTGCGTCATACCCTTTTTCTGACCGTCAGCTGGGACTGACTGAGCAATTAACATTTTCATTTTTGTGTCTTTCATACGTCTTTGTTCGTGATCATGTTCTTCTCTAATTCTATTCTGGTGGTACTGTAACATTTGTAACATTTGTGAAGGCGTGTTAGCTTGCCATGTGCTCTCGACTTTCAGAACACGATTCTTAACTTGGGGCAGGGAATTTTCGACCAATTTAGATACAAAAAGATGTGGATATGACTCGCTACTTGGTTTCAGGCCACTATTAATAACAAAACATTTCTCAAATCGGGAATAAAAATCACTAGTGTCTTCATCGGGTTTCTGTTTACAGGCTGAGATTGCATCCCAGTCCTCCTTTTTCGTTGCTAACAAACGTGGCAAGACTTGTACTAATAATCCTGGTAATGCTTTAGTTTTGTCCCCAAGCCCTAGGCCTGGGGTACGAGTATTTTCTTCGTTCTCTAATACAGCCCAATCAATCTTTGCCTCTCCCACCTCCCATTCTTTTTCCTTGAGTTTCTCGTAAATACCAGCAGGCAATAATACTTTCAATATTTTCATGATGTCGGGGTAGGTATAATCGCCCATGAGTAACATATCTTTTATTTCACGGTGGAAACCTGCGGGATCTTTGTCATGACTAGGCACTAACTTCTTCATTTCTAACAGTTCCATTTTAGTTATGGGTGTGTACACAAACACACGTCTAAAAGTATTATCATCATTCTTGACTGGATGTACTTCTCGCAAGGGATTCTGTCTGTCTATGTAATACATTTTTCTTTCTGGAGGTGGAGCTGGAACAGACTGTGTGGTCAGAAAAGTACTGTATCTGTGCCGATGCTCTAGAATTATTTTAATTAAGTCGGTACCTAGACCTCTCCATCTATTCATGAGTAGCTCTATCAAAATATCAGGTAGGGGACCTGGATCAGAATGTTGGCTTTTATACAATATGAGGAGATGCTGAATCATGTATATTCCAGCTAATTTCTGTTCATCAGGGGAAAGATTTAAAAATGTTTGTGCTAAGCCATCATCATTATATGTATCAGAACTGTCAGCCCATTGTACTGCTGACCTGGCTAATTCTTATTCATCCATGGAATTTAGTACATGGTACCCCATTCGTTCTTGAAGTATTTTATCAGTAGCCTGAAATAAGTGTTCAGGAGTTTTTGGATTTGACATGGCTGCTTGAAAAAGTCTCTTACTTTCTGGGCGTACCGGACGCATTGAATTATTAAAAAGTCTTCCCTTACCTACATATGCTATCGTTTCTCTAGTTGGTAATTGCAATGTTCCTGTTGTCGTTTCTAGTTGGTCCTCCTCCCCCGAGGACTCAGTCTTGTCTGTATCTATTTCTAGTTCGGGCTGTCTTCTTTCATGTATTTGTTCTACTGCCTTTCGTATCCTTCGATACATATTTTCTATACTATTCTGTTTATCATGTTTTCCGTCTGCTATATTCTGACCCCATTTAGTCAGTGCTTTCATGTCTTCCTGGTCTACACCAGGCCTATCTTGTTCTCTTATCAAGCAGTTTATAAAGAAACGTAATATCATTTTTTGAGTGTCAACTTTCTGGTATGCCATGGCCTCGCCAATACTTTCAGGACCTTCCCCCGTTTGGACAAAATGATATATTCTGTCTAAATGATCAATCATTCCAGGTAGTAACATTAGATAGTTTGTAACTCGTCGTAGACGCACTGATGATAGCATTATTCTGTCGTCTTTACCGGGTACGGGATCATATCTACAGTCTGTAAGAGGCTCTTTAAGTATGTCGTAACTCGCTGTTTGAGGTGTACGTTGTTGTGCTAGATCCCTATAAGTCAATCGGTGTGATTGTGGCGGTGTTTGAAAACCTCCTACTGCCCCTCCCGAAGTACCAGGTCCAAAAGGATTAAGTGGATTAATAGTAGGGAGAATAGGTGCCGGAAGGGGTGGGAGAATCTGATGTTGCGGAAGTGGCGGTAGGTTATCTCGCGGTGGAGTGCCATCAGCAGGTGGTGTGCGTGGTGGCGGAACATTAACATATTCGGGGGCTACATCGTCTAAATAGGAGGAAAGGAATATGTCTTTTGTGGCCTTGTGACGTACTTTAGTCGGGACCAATGGAGGTGGCAGATTCTTCGGTATTTCCGAAGTGGCCTTAGGTAAACCCTCGGCCAGGAGAGGATACATACCATTCATAAGAGCGTTTCGTTGTCGGTCTACTTGTTCTGTTTTTACTCGTATCCCCTCTTCAACTAATACATTTTCACGGGCTTTGTCTGAATCCTCTCTACTTTTCTCTGCTTTTCTGAGTGCTTTTTCTGTGCGTCTATGCGATTCTTTCCGCCATAGTTCAATGGCATCTTTCTGTGACTGTCTGGCTTTCTTTTTCCATAATGCTTCTTCTACTCTCATGATGCACTCGGCATCCCATGTCCCTGCAGCGGGCCATCTCTGATTCTCTGCTAAATCTTTGGTGTACTCCACCCACAAATCGAGATATAATACAGCGTCTAAGCCGTGCTTGTGGTACATAAAGTACCCTGGAGTGTCCCTGGGTGGAATGGGAACAGCTTCCTCTAGTATCCCTTTTCTAGTTCCTATCTGTCTCAGTTTAGAGAATAGCGGCATGTCTCAGCCGTACTACTTGGTACTTGATACTTACTTGAATTTGAACACAATTAATACAATGAGCACAGTAATATCGATCGAACAATCACTCATACCACGACATTAAAACACATTTAAACATTTTGAAAACGAACAACAATAATTAAAATGAAACTAGCTACCTCCATACTTGATATACTGCTAAACAGTACAGATACACTGCTAAACAGTGCAGACCGTGGCTGTGTACCCAACCCCGTCTTGACCGGGCACAAATTAATGCACTCGTCTAGATGCGTCCCCAGCAACGGTACTCACCGGGAAGCACGGAACAGAAGGCCTCGGAAACTCGATACTGGACTGGACCCTGGACTCGACTGGACTCGACTCGACTCGGTTCGTGACGCAGGTACTTCGGAACTTCGGAACTGGTGGGCCTCCAAATACCTCGGACTTTGCTCTCTCAGCTAGGCTCTGGTCGGGATCCTCCGCACTCCTCACCGCCTCGTCTGGGTGTCGATCGCAGCCTCAGTCACCTCCGTTGGCCTGAGGGAGATACAGGAAATCCTGCGGGTACGCGTAGTTGTCCTTCACGGCTGTGGCAGGGGACCGGGCCTGCAACGCACCTCCGGCGCGTGGGGTGGGGGAGGGGTCCCTGTTCGGGCGCCAATTATGTGGTAAATTTTAATTACCTATACGGAGTTTATGCGGTAAAGTTCAATAAGAATAACTCAGTCAAAATAAGAAGGCAGAGTCCGTGGTATCTGAGGTTTAAAAGGGGTTTTATTCCTTAAAAAGGAATTGGTTCGAACCAATGGTAGCATGACCCATCGCCACAAGGGTTCAGGGTAGGAATTGCAATGGACATGTACAATGATTTATTAACAAGTAATCATATATATAGTCATTTCATACAGTAACATTGAATGCAGAAGGCGTAACAGCTGAGAGAAACGAGATAAGAACAGAAATACGTAACAGAAGGCGTGCACTAGGGTGTACACGGAGGTGTGTGCTAGAAACGTCACATAAAGGTGTCATAAAAGGGTGGATCCCTGGAAGGATCCTGCAGAGTCAGCAAAAACAGGTGGCAGAGATGCGCGCGCAGCAGCATGACGTATGATTGACGTGTAACTGGAGGGTGAAGGGGACTTGACATTTAGCCCTACATGTGGAGACAGAAGTCTGGAGTGTCAGAACAACCTAATCCCAAATCATATCTAATATCTTGTGTTTGAGGAACTGTATTATCTAAAAGGAAAGGTCTCTCGGGCAGAGGCTATTCTATACTGACTGCTAATGCGTGTATATGTGACTACGTGTCTACATGAGATGTGAGGGGCCATAGGCCTACCATGGTAACGGAAGCTATGAATTACTTGCATGGAGACAGTGAGGCCGGGCCCTTTGCTCTGCAGCTGGGAAGGATGTTTACCTAAACTACTAGACAGGAATGTATTTTTCGAGGAGCGGAGCAGATAACTTGAAGGCTGAATACGGTCTTGGCAAGCAAGGCTGGCCGAGCCTGGCACAGCTCGCCGCGCAGGGAGTAAGTCAAGGGTCAGGAAGCAGCAGGCTGCGGTTTTCAGAGGCAGAAGGCAGGAGGAGGCTCGATGGCAGAAATCAGGGCCTAACTCGCCAGAGCTAGAAATCATGAAAGTGCACCACATAAAGACGTTGGCAAGGCACACTTAGGAACGGAATATCTGACCCATTCATGGTGGATCTGAAAGAGGACATGTTAACGTTGGACGCAAATGTATTTGCGTCTTCATAGCTGGAAGTGGAGGGAACATGCATGTACTTGAAGCACGTACATGTAGCCGTTGGGGTCTACGATAGGGGACATAACTGACCATGAAAATTCATATTACCTCACCACCATACGTTCGGGGGGACCGAGCGGTCGCCCCTTTCCATTTTTGGTGCTCTCTGAAAGAATGCCTATGGGTACATATAACTGGGTGGGTAACTTGGTGATCTTTAAGGTACTCATCTACTATTTACTGTGCTTTGAAAGTTGATACAATTGAATATGTAATGAAAAATGTGCTGCAAAATCCACCTTATTGGTCTGTTGTTTTCCAAAATTTTCTGGGGGGGGAGAACCTCCCCCAAACTCCCCTAGTAGCAGTCTTGTTCGCTCGCTCGCTCGCTCGCTTCGCGCGGACGGGTGCTGGTCTGTAGTGTTGGAACCGGCCTCGTGGCGTGGTCCGACCCTCCCCCGCATGGCTGGTCCCGGACTACCGCTACCCTTGTTCCCCGAGCGAGAGCCACACCTTCCGCCCCTCCGGGCCGCCCAACGACGGAACTCAACCTCAGAGCCACCCCCTTCTCGGCAGACCCTGGGCCTTTCCCGAACCCCTGTCTCCGGGCCAGCCGCCATCTTGGACACTCCACGATCAGGCCTCGTGGCCTCGGGCCGACCTCAGCCTCAGGCCCAGCCAAGCCCCGACATCGAGGCACCCCCATCCACTCAGGGGATAAAGAGACCACTTGGCAAGTCAATGGAAGAAGGAGTTTCGATGGCCCCCATCCGCCTGGTTTCGATCACCCTCGGCCTCCCTGGGCGCTGGCTCCACCCCCCTGCTGGGTGTCTGGACTCACTCATCCCGGACCCCCCGACCTCCAAGTGCGAGGGTCCAGACATCAAAGGGCACCAGACCTATAACTGGGGCAGCTCCAGAGCAGGAAGGCAGTTGTATCCTGGAGTCGAGAGACACAGAGACGAACTCATCTTCGTGAACCTTCCTTGAAGGCCTGCTGGCGCTGCCGCGGCTCATCTTCGTTAACCATCCTTGGAGTCCTGCTGGCGCTGCCGCGGCTCATCTTAGTGAACCATCCTTGGAGTCCTGCTGGCGCTGCCGATCTTCGTGAACCATCCTTGGAGTCCTGCTGGCGCTGCCGCGGCTCATCTTCGTAGACCATCCTTGGAGTCCTGCTGGCACTGCCGTGGCTCATCGTCGTGCACCTTCCTTGGAGTCCTGCTGGCGCTGCCGCGGCTCATCGTCGTGAACCTTCCTTGGAGTCCTGCTGGCGCTGCCGCGGCTCATCTTCGTGAACCATCTTCGAAGGCCTGCTGGCGCTGCCGCGGCCCCTCTTCGTGAACCATCCTTGAAGGCCTGCTGGCGCTGCCGCGGCCCCTACCAGAGAAACCTCCAGCTCGAGGATTGAGAGCTGTGCGCCAGATATCCTTGTACCCGACTGGTACTGAGACTGTCCCGCTACCCCCTTCCCCTAAGAGACTAGAATCGAAGGGATCCCAGTATCCTGTTCCTTCTGTAGTGTGACGATAACCTGCCTAAGAATACCGATAAAAGTGTTATGAACCTATCTTTGTGTGGTGTCCATCTGTGGTGGGGGTAGTCGCTCGTCCGTACGATCTGAGGAGAGGACTCTCGTCAGGAGGCCTCTCCCCCTTGCTCGGCTGACCCTCAGGGTCCCCGTCTACCATTGGCGGCCAGCGGCGCGATTCGAGCCGACGCAAATCGTACGGAGAGTAACTCGCCCTACTACAGACGAAAAAACATGCAACATGACAACAAAAGAAGCTGGAACAACCGCGAAATTCCAGATGGAACGGCTGGAAGAATACAGTCACAAGGAATTGAAGCAATTCTGCATATACTTGGGTATCGCTACCACGGGACTAAGCACCAAAGACGACCTCAAGCACGCTTTGCAGACTTGGGTGAAGACGGGAGCGTCACCACCCCAAAACGAAAACACCGCAACCACGGAAACCATTGCAACCCCTGAGGAGGAGAGAAGCGCGGGCCTCTCTCCCGAGGAGGCCCGAGAACGAGAAAGGAGCCGGCTCCACGAGTTGGAACTGGCTAGACTCCGCTTAGATGGGGAACTGAAACTGGCGGAAAAAAAGATAGCCCTGGAACACTTACGGTTACAGGGAGAACGGGAAGAGAAAAAAAGCCAGAGGGAGCTGGAGGAGAAGAAGCTCGCGTACGAACACGAGCGCGGTTTAAAGGAACTAGAAATCAGGGAACAAAACAGGGACCTCGGCGTCTCTGAGAACCAGAGCTCCACTCCCTCTACGGACACAAAGGTCCACATCCCCAAAGATGTCGTCCGAGAGTACTACCGGAACGACGACATCCAACAATGGTTTAAGGCCTACGAAGTAGCCATGACCTCCCACTGTGTCCCACGAAAGACTGGGGGGCCGGGTTGTGGGGGAGATTCGTTAACGAAGGAAGAGATGCCCTGCTACAACTCCCCGACGCTGAGATGACCTCTTACGAGCATATGAAGGCCGCACTTCTCACTCGCTATGGGCTCACCCCCGAGATGTACCGGCAGCGATTCCGAGACTGTAAAAGGATCCCCGGTACCACTTGGGTGGAATACGTGAACTTTTTTAGCAGAGCCTTAGAGGGGTGGATCAAGGGCAGCCAGGTCACCACCTACGAACAATTGGTCGATCTCATTGTGTGGGAGCACCTCTCCAATAACTGTTTCGTTGAACTAAGGCAGCACCTCCTCGGCAGCAAGCTGACCGAGCCCAGGAAACTCACCATTGAAGCGGATTGATGGGCGAGCACCCAGGTCCCCAGGAATTGGGCGGGTGACCAAGGCCGAGCCTCCCAGGGGTCCCACCGCCCGCGAGGAGGAGGCCAGGGTCGGGGTAGGGACAACGCCACGGTGCCCCCCACAAGCACTCCCCCGTCCCCGGCCGGAAGAGGAAGCCCTCCGACCCGGCCGGGATTCCGCTCCAACGTTGTCTGCCACAAATGCCAGCAACCCGGTCATTACGCCAATGACCCCAACTGTCCCAGAAACCAGCCAGGCCATGCCACGGGTCTGCTGAACCGCCAGATCACCGCCATCGCCCTCAGAGAAGAACAAGGCGAAGAAGAATCCGAAGATTGCGAACAATACCAGGCCGAGTGGGAACCCGCAGCCATGTCCCTGGTGTGTCTAGAGGAGAGAGACATGGTCCCACGGACCCCCATCCCGGCCAACACGCAGAAGTACAGCCAGTGGGTCACCATCAATGGACACCGGGCCGAAGTCCTTCGCGACACGGGAGCCAGTGTGACAGCCGTCCGTTGCCATCTGGTGACCCCAGATCAAATCTTGCCCAACGTACTATGCCCAGTACGGTCTGCCGACAACTCTGAAAGCCTGTGCCAGATGGCTCGCGTCCCCTTCGAATGGGGGGTGTGTCGGGCATGCTGAAAGTGACCGTCCGCGACGATGCCCCCGTGGACTGCCTCCTGGGGAACGACCTGGAAAGCTCCCCCTGGGCGGCCGTTGAACGAAGGGAGCACCTGGGGATGCTTGGCCTCCCCGAATGGGTCTGTGCAACGACCCGATCCATGGCCGCCCGCGCCATCCCCTCCCCTGAAGAACCCGAGTGGCCCGAACCTCCACCGCCCGTCACATCTGAGGACACCACCCATGAGGCAGGCCCACAGGGGCCCAATGACGAAGTATCGGAGCCACTCCGCGACCTCCCGGAGCTGGCCCAGTGGCGCCAGGAAGGTGGCCCCACTCAAGAACAGTTCCGCCAAGAACAAAAAACGTGTCCCTCCCTCGAGGGGATCCGACAGCAAGCCGCAGCCCAGAGCGCAGGGGACGCCTCGGGGGCTCACTGGGTCTATTGGGACAATGAGCTTCTCTACAGAGAGCAGAAGATTGCAGAGCTAGGGGCCAGCCGGGTGCTGGTGGTCCCCCTTCGATTCAGAGACTTCCTCCTGAACCTGGCTCATGATGTCCCTCTCGCTGGGCATCTGGGACAGGACAAAACTTACAGCCGTCTGGTGACCCATTTCTACTGGCCCAAGATGAGGAACGATGTGATCAACCACTGCCGAGCCTGCCCCACCTGCCAGGCCAGCGGGAAGAGCGGCCGAAAACTGAAGGTACCCCTGCAACCCTTTCCCATCGTCAACTCTCCCTTCGAATGGGTGGGGATTGACATTGTGGGGCCCCTGGAGCCCCGGACATCGCAAGGTCACCGGTTCATACTCGTCCTGGTGGACCATGCCACCCGCTATCCCGAAGCCATGCCTCTGCGGACCGTGACAGCGCCCGTGGTGGGCCGAGCCCTGATGGGGATCTACTCGTGGGTGGGCTTCCCCCGAGAAGTCGTCAGTGATCGGGGCACGAACTTCATCTCCCGATACATGAAGTCCCGATGGCAACAGTGCGGGGTCACCTACAAATTTACGACCCCCTACCACCCGCATGGGAACGGACTAGTGGAACGCTTCATTCGCACCCTCAAGGGTATGATCATGGGCCTAGAGGAGCCCCTATGACGCCAATGGGACGTGTTGCTGCCCTGCCTCCTATTTGCCTACCGGGAGGTCCCACAGAAGTCCCTGGGATTCAGCCCCTTTGAACTATTGTATGGGCACCCCGTCCGGGGTCCCCTAAGTCTGGTTAAAGAGGGATGGGAGGTGACCCCCCAGAATGTTCCTCCTGATGTGTACAAGTACCTTCTGACCTTCCAGAACCAGACTCGGCGGTTCAGGGAACTTGCCAAAGCCAACCTCGAAGCCAGCCAAGAAGACATGAAACGTTGGTACGATCAAAACGCCTCGTCCATCGAGTTCGAGCCGGGACAACAGGTCTGGGTCATGTCCCCGGTCGAACCTTGCGCCCTCCAGGACAAATGGACCGGACCCTTCAAGGTGGTGGAGCGCAAGGGCCCGTCACCTACCTGGTGGACCTGGAGTCCCCCAGGAACCCCCTCCGGGTCCTCCATGCCAACAGACTTAAGCCTCCCTTTGTGCGCTCAGAACTTAGCCTCCTGATGGCCACTGACAGTGGGGCTGAAGAGGACTCCGAGCCCCTCCCCGACCTCCTGAAGACCCTCGAAAAGGACGGCTCCGTGAAAGGAGTCAACCTCTCTTCCGCCCTGACCCCAGTACAACGCCAAAGCTGCCAAGACTTGTTACAGCAATTTGCCGATCTGTTCTCCCTCACCCCTGGGGTCACTCCCTGGTGCCTCCATGATGTCGGCACCGGGGATAGCCCCCCTATCCGGCACAGAGCCTACCGAGTGCCCGATCGGGTACGCGCCTGCATCCAGTCGGAAGTATCCAAGATGCTGGCTCTGGGAGTGATCGAGCCCTCCGACAGCCCCTGGGCCAACCCAGTCGTACTGGTCCCCAAGGACGCCGCCCCTGGCGTCGCCCCCGAACTCAGGTTTTGTGTGGACTCCCGGGGCTTGAACGCCGTCACCCGAACAGACGCTCACCCCATCCCTCCGGCTGATGAGCTGATCGACCGCCTGGGGGCCGCCCGCTACCTGAGCACCATTGACCTAACTGCGGGCTACTGGCAGATCGGCCTCACCCCGGGCGCCCAGGAGCGATCCGCCTTCTCCACTCCGGATGGCCACTATCACTTCAAGGTGATGCCCTTCGGGATGAAAAACGCCCCCGCCACGTTCCAGAGACTTGTGAACAAGGTGCTGGCGGGGCTCGAGGAGTTCAGCGCTGCTTACCTGGACGATATTGCTGTGTACAGCCTTCACTGGGCCGAACACCTCCAACACCTCCGGGAGGTCTTGGCCGCCCTCCGGCAGGCAGGACTAACAATCAAGGCCAGCAAGTGCCAAATCGGCCAAGGGTCTGTGACCTACCTGGGGCACCAGGTGGGAAGTGGCCAGGTGGCCCCCCTTCAACCCAAGATCGCCGCCATCCGGGCCTGGGAACCTCCGGCCACCCAGACAGAAGTCCGAGCCTTCCAGGGGCTCACCGGATACTACCGGTGCTTCGTGAAGGACTATGGCAGCATTGTGGGGCCCCTCACAGAACTAACGTCAAAAAAGCACCCCCCGAAGGTACACTGGACCCCTGAGTATCAGGCCGCCTTTGAGACCCTCAAGACAGCAATGTGCACCGCACCAGTGCTCCAAGCCCCCGACTACAGCCGGGAATTCGTAGTACAGACCGATGCCTCGGATCACGGCATCGGAGCCGTTCTCTCCCAAATCAACGCAGAAGGAGTTGACCAGCCTGTAGCCTTCATCAGCCGACGTCTGCTGGCCCGAGAACAGCGCTGGAGCACCATTGAGCGAGAGGCCTTCGCCGTGGTGTGGGCCCTCAAGATGCTCCGACCCTATCTCTTCGGTACCCACTTCCGGGTGCAAACTGACCACCGACCTCTGCAATGGCTGATGCAGATGCGAGGGGAGAATCCGAAGCTGTTGCGCTGGTCCATCTCCCTACAAGGGATGGACTTCACTGTGGAGCATCGCCCAGGCAACGACCACGCCAATGCAGATGGCCTGTCCCGCTTCTTCCGCCTCAGCGAGGAGACTACCCAAGAGGATGGGTGACACTCCCTGCCTTCAGCTGGGGGGGACGCATGTTGGAACCGGCCTCGTGGCGTGGTCCGACCCCCCCGCATGGCGGGTCCCGGACTACCGCTACCCTTGTTCCCTGAGCGAGAGCCGCACCTTCCGCCCCTCCGGGCCGCTCACGGCTCTCCCCCGACGGAACTCAACCTCAGAGCCACCCCCTTCTCTGCAGACCCGGGGCCTTTCCCGAACCCCCGTCTCCGGGCCAGCCGCCATCTTGGACACGACCAGGCCTCGTGGCCTCGGGTCGACCTCAGCCTCAGGCCCAGCCAAGCCCCGACATCGAGGCACCCTCATCCACTCAGGGGATAAAGAGACCACTTGGCAAGTCAATGGAAGAAGGAGTTTCGATGGCCCCCATCCGCCTGGTTTCGATCACCCTCGGCCTCCCTGGGCGCTGGCTCCACCCCCCTGCTGGGTGTCTGGACTCACTCATCCCGGACCCCCCGACCTCCAAGTGCGAGGGTCCGGACATCAAAGGGCACCAGACCTATAACTGGAGCAGCTCCAGAGCAGGAAGGCAGTTGTATCCTGGAGTCGAGAGACACTGAGACAAACTCATCTTCGTGAACCTTCCTTGAAGGCCTGCTGGCGCTGCCGCGGCTCATCTTCGTTAACCATCCTTGGAGTCCTGCTGGCGCTGCCGCGGCTCATGTTCATGAACCATCCTTGGAGTCCTGCTGGCGCTGCCGCGGCTCATCTTCGTGAACCATCCTTGGAGTCCTGTTGGCGCTGCTGCGGCTCATCTTCGTGAACCATCCTTGGAGTCCTGCTGGCGCTGCTGCGGCTCATCGTCGTGAACCTTCCTTGGAGTCCTGCTGGCGCTGCCGCGGCTCATCTTCGTGAACCATCTTCGAAGGCCTGCTGGCGCTGCCGCGGCCCCTCTTCGTGAACCATCCTTGAAGGCCTGCTGGCGCTGCCGCGGCCCCTACCAGAGAAACCTCCAGGTCGAGGATTGAGAGCTGTGCGCCAGATATCCTTGTACCCGACTGGTACTGAGACTGTCCCGCTACCCCCTTCCCCTAAGAGACTAGAATCAAAGGGATCCCAGTATCCTGTTCCTTCTGTAGTGTGACGATAACCTGCCTAAGAATACCGATAAAAGTGTTACAAACCTATCTTTGTGTGGTGTCCATCTGTGGTGGGGGTAGTCGCTCGTCCGTACGATCTGAGGAGAGGACTCTCGTCAGGAGGCCTCTCCCCCTTGCTCGGCTGACCCTCAGGGTCCCCGTCTAACATGTAGGAATTTGCCAGGGCTGCTTTCAGTTCCCAGTCCAGCTGGGTAAATCTACTTGAAAACCCCCCCCCCAACGGTCTTGGGAAGCTCCTCCGCTTGCCATTCACCCTCCTTCACCACCAGGGACCCAGCTGGATTAAGATCAGGGCCGTTTCTACCATTAGGCAGGACTAGGCGGCCGCCTAGGGCGGCAAAAGGGGGAGGGCGGCAAAGGGAAGACCCGGAACGATAATTGCTCAGCCAGACAAGAAGGTTTTCAAGAATCTTTCGGGTCCGGTAAAGCAATTGCGGTACTGACCAGCAGGAGGGGATGCACAAGCTCAGCGGCTCGCGTGGAGGTGGTGGGGGTGTGAGGCAAGGGACATGATCTAGCGCTGGGTGGAGGTTAAATTGGGGACTCTGCATTTGGGAACTGCTGCCTGTCTTGTTATCCCCCTGGGAAAATAAGCTCACCAACTTCTGTGGCACCCAGCTCATGAACGGCATCCATGGGGACACGAGGGATGTTATGTGCATAGCATGCTCTGCAGGAAGGCAATGACTAACGAATTACATAGAGGAAGTGCAGCTCATGAAAAAAACTAGTGTTTGTGCGAAACGTTGGTGCATAAGCACTCATCAGATGCAAAGAGATGTTATGTTATCTCTGTACAGCAAAGACGTGACGTAATGTAACATTTGAATAGCATAAAGAAAATGCAGGATGATGGTGCTGCCCTTCATTTATAAACAGTTCATAGGTGTGAATGATACAAATTCAGATTCAGGAGTGTGTGGCTAGAGTGTCCTGTAGAGAGTAATAAATACCTGTACTTCTCCTTTGGTGTCGGATAATTCATTAGCTTTCTCTGGTTGCGGGTGTCTACTTTACTTAGCTTGTTTTGGCACCTACAAGCAGATTCTAAGTCTGTGCCCATTGACCCGCAGACAGACTTTTGCCTTTGTTTAGGAATACTTAGCCCGTCTGTGCCTGTGGGTAGGTGGGGGCACTAGTCAAAACTTTGCTTAATATAAATGACACCTGAGCGGAATAAACCTTGGCTGGAGGATATATGCTTAGATTTAACCCCATGGTGTAACCAAAACAATGCCTCCCCCTGCAGAATGTGGTGAGGGGCCACTGCACTGAGATTCCCATGTTAATTGGTGTTGTCTCTAAAGGTGGCCGAACGAGGTCGAGACGGTCTCTCAATCTGTGAGATATGGGAGACTCAGGGGCCCTCTTCAAATTCTGCCTGTTGGCCCCACCATTTTGCATTGCGTCATTGAGTGTAATGTGCTGTAGGGCACAAGTTGGCTGTGTGCTGCGCATGGTACCTTTGTATATTTCCTTGTCTAGATCTAGATATTCCCCAAAACTTCCTGGAAAATCCGTTCTAGTCGGAGGAGCAAGTGTGTCACCGAACAGGATGTAACGCAAGGGTATAGGAGCGAGGGTATTCAGAAACGCTAACATCAGGGAAGGGCTTTAATGGTGCAGGTGTGATGATAGAATACCTTTCTGAACTTACATTGTTTAGGGAAACGTTCTCCCTGTGCTTTCCACTGAGGGGTGTTGAGTGCGCAGTGTAGTACAGAAAAATGGACATGCATCCCCAGATCAGATTGTGGCAGCTAAAGATGCAGCAGAGGTTTGTGGTCACTCGCTTCCATTTCTGCACATTCATGCACATTGAACCGAAAAACATACGCATGTCTCTAATGTAGCCTGCGCAAGGCCAGGTGCTGCAGCAACTGTGCTCCATTGTTGTGGGCCCAGAGCGATGATCCAGGTTTAAACCTTCTCTAATCTCAGTTCCTTTGTTAATCGGATGCACCGACCAGAGCCGTAGCCTCCATTAGTGCAGCAAAAGCATTGGTGCTGGGGTTCAGAGGGCCTATATAGACACCCAAACTCACACAGACTATCTCCCTATCTAGATACATGCATTCAAACACACACACACAACCTCCCTATAGACATCCAAACACACACGACTCCTCAGAGACACCTAAGCAAACCACATGCACACAACCTTTCTGTAGACACCTAAGCACACATTCATGCAGACACACCCACAAATACACACGTACCCCCCACACATACACAAACTATTTTCGAGACACTGCCCACACGTGCACACACACAAGACACTGACAGACACACTGGTCCAAATTGCAAATAAAGTAAAAGGGAGGGGGGGAGGCATTTTTCAATTCTCGCCTAGGGCAGCAAAACACCTAGAAACGGCCCTGATTAAGATCTATATCATTCGTCAGTCTACATTATTCAGGGCACTAAATCTATTCTCCACAGGTATATTGTATTCTGACCTGTGTTCCCAGGAAGCTGCGCGCATGTGCGCGCGCCCACATCTCTCACTCAGAGCGCGCAGTGTCCTATTTAAAGCGCACACACAGCAGAACCCTCGAAGCGTTCGCATCGCCGGGAGTGGCAGGAGGTATGTTTGCTTTGTGTTGGCAGCCTGTGCACGCATTTAGCAGTAAGAAGTCCGTGCACTTGCTGCATTTCATTTCCTAAAGGGGCTCAGATGGGGGCTGATTGTGGACCATTGTGAAAATATTTCTGTTAATTGCAGCGCATGACAGTGCTGCGATTAACAGGAATATTTTCACAAAAGCCCACAATCAGCCGGCAGCCGCACTCCATTAAGAAATGAAATGTAGCAAGTCCAAAACCACGACGTGTGCTTTACACCTCGTGCTTTTGGACTTGATGCATGTTTTTTGTATGTGGAGCACGGCTGCGGGCTGATTGTGAGCTTTTGTGAAAATATTCCTGTTAATTGCAGCGCATGATGGTGCTGCAACCAACAGAAATACGTTCACAAAGGCCTTCATTCAGCCCTTAGACCAAGAAGTCCTGAAAGAAAAAAAAGATGCTCTTAATGACACTGGGTACGAACATTAAATAATTGTGCTTGATGTTGAGCTACATATCATAAATAATACTGCAATCCATTAAGTCATCCATTTATTGATCTATGTACATGCATCCATAGAAAATCATATCGTCAACCAGTATGCTGTGGTGTTGTGCACTTAAGGACAGTGGTCCCATGTCCTTGTCCTGGGGTTTCTGCTTCTATAGACCCTCGGAAGATGCCTTAATCCTCATTGAGGGATCTCTTGACAAACCCCAAATGTCATGATGACTAGAGTGGTGTGAGTTCCTTTTCATTTTTCACTGCCAAATTCTGTTATTCGCCGCAAATGCTGATCTCCTTTTGTTTGACACAAAAACATTTTATTTTTGGCAGATTGCTACAGTCACTGTTCTTACACACCACTATTTAGAATCCTTCAAACTGGTGCATCTGTTTTTAAGTCGAGCCCAGGGCTTTAAGTGGCCCGGGTCTCACCGGGTCTGAGCACCAGAAGTTTTTTTTAAAGAGGCCTCGAAACGGGTCTCTATCGGGCTCTGTTTTGTATCCTCGCAAAGGCGGTCCGTTTTTTTGCGCGTTATAGGGGAAGAGAAATCCTTTGAAGAAATTAATTGCTCTCTGGATTTCCCCTCTCTTTTTGAAAGTCAGCAGCAGCAACATTGTTGTGGTGTCACCAGGGCTGTAAGTGTAAGCTTGTTCAATATTAATACAAGCCATAGTTGCTGCTCATTTCTCTTATGCAACTAACAACCATTGACAAAGCCAATAGTCCTGACTTGTTGTAGGTATGATGTTGTTCCCGCTATATAAAACTTTATAAATAAGTAAATAAATACTTTTTGTATCATATATCTGGATACAATGACAGAAATAACAAAATACCAGTCGGGCTGCACACTATGCTAAGCACCAGGCGCGCAACACCCATTGGGCTCAAATGGCTTCAGCCCCCCCCCCCCCCCCCCCTCTCGTGTGTGTCAGCCCGAGCCTTCCCGGGCACACTCACTTTTCAGTGCATTTCTGCTTATTAGTCTGTGATTTCATGGGACTAAAGGGCATTTTTCACACGCAGTGACTGAAAACGGACCATCTCATGTCTGCATGTGATTGAAAATGAATGCTTTTGTTACTTTGTGACTGGACCGATTCTCCACTCCCCCATATACACATGGAATGAATGAGCAGTATTATCTGTAAAAAAAAAAAAGATTATTTTTTCTGTTATCATGTTTGAGTTTGCGTCAATCTTCAATGGTCTATGAGACATCTATTAAGCGTGTTTTATGAACTGTTTTTACTCCAGCAGTGTGCTCACTAACCACGTTTGATTTACGTGAAAGAAAGAAGGGTCTGATAGAAAGTTTGCTGATGGTTATTTGAGGGCATGCATGAAACATATCCCATTCCATTATTTTGTGGAGAAGTGTGGCTCAGGGGTTTGAGGTGGCAGACCCGGAATCTGAGATCGGCCCTGGACCAGGGTTCAATTCCCCGCCTCGGCGGGTCTTGGGCTAAAAAAATTCCACGGACTCGATAATTCTTGCTCCGGTGCCTTCTCGACTCACGGGTTCACACTCTGCGACTCTGGGCAATAGCTTGCTTAATCTCCACAATGGCCCCTCGCGGCGGGATGCCTGGCTTTCACCTTGTGGATACCCTGCCGGGGTTATCTCACAGGGGAATACCAGGACGGGTTCCCTAAGCAAGCGCCGGGAAACCCACTGCGGGTAGCTGTGCGCTATATAAGCTCAAATACATTTACATTTACATTTATTTTAAGTGCATTAGCATTTGAAAGCACTAATACTAAGGTGGAACAAACACATAGGGAGGAACAGAAACAAAAAAAGGTACAGCTTTAGCAGCCATTTGTGGAGAAAACCCTACGGATGGAACTTTTGTGCTGAAGTATGTTATACCTACAAATGCAGGTGCCCAGCTTAAGCAAAGCGGGGCGCCCGAGATAAACACAAGAAGAGTACACCAGCCTGGCGGAGGCCTCCCTCCTCCCTCCCACCGGAGCCACCAGAGGCAGTAGAGGGAAGTGCGCCAGAGCCATACAGCTGCCTGTGCTGTGAGATCTGCATGGATGTGAGCTGCAGGGGTGGGTATACCTGAGTAGGGCAGGCGAGGGGCCAGGAGCCCACCGGGGCAGGACATGGGGACCTAGGCAGGGCAAGGTGAGCTGGTGGGGGTGCGCTGGCAGGCCTGGTTGAGTGCATCTGGAGGCGCAGAAGCATGACATTGCGGTACTGCAGAAGGCACTGTAATCTGTTGCAGAGCAGGGAGGGCTGTGACCAGCGGTCACCAAAATCACGTCCATGGCCCACAAGCTGCGAGACAAGGGACATCGGGAAGGGGCGGGAACAAAAGGAACATGGACAATGGGAGGGGGGGCAGTAACAGTACACTAAAAAGAGATGCGCTGGCTCAGGAGCGACCTAAATAAGGTGTCACCATTGCGCAAATAAAGAAAAGTGCTTACAGACTAATTGAAGAAGACAGTATAACGCCGCAAGTAAACGCTCCAGTCCTGATGGGCGGTCCCAAAAGGAGACAGTGCGGTAACAAGGAGCGACTAAGAAGCCTCATTATCAATCGGAAGCCAGTATTTACCATGGACGAAGATGCCAGCCAATGAAAAATATGGGCGGGGCTTCCACACCACTTCTACAAAATACCCTGATAGAGCATGCCTCGCAAAGCGAGCACCGCTTTGCACTGCAATGCTAGGCAAGACCTAAAAACATGCATCAAGTCCAAAAGGATTACTTGCACAGCTGCTATGGTTTCAGATTGCTATGTGTGACTTTAATAATTTCAGTGATTACTAGAGACACTGTAGTTTGATGTGGTGTTTGTAAAGTGGCTGAAATGGTCTAGGCAGTTCCTTTCCACCTTTCAAAAAGTCCCCTATGGTGCGCTGTTGCTCGTCGGTCTTACCCATTAGATTGAAAGGCCGGGCTTTCATGAATGTCTACCATGTACAGTCTGATAATAACATATAATAAGGATGGATAAGCTTTATATACAAAACATTTGCAGCCTCTGCTGAAATCCGAATATGATATATGAACGGCTGCATGGTGTTGGATTTATGGTTTAGAATTGAAGATATACTTGATATTCCTAAAGGGTCTACCTTTGTGTCAGATGCTCAGAAGGTTACTGATATTAAAAAAATAAGATAGCCGCGCCCCTTTCTTTAGATGCTGCACCCACGCGCGTTGTCTGGTTCCTGGTGCACATAACCATGGCTGCAGCGCACAGAGACCTTACACTGTCGCACACAGAGGAAAAAAATTAGAGGGAACATTGATTCTGACCTCTCACCACCATTGTGAAAGGAGGATAGTCCGTGTCCACCAAGGAGCC